>NW_028122893.1:0-167257 GCF_965194805.1 Balaenoptera borealis
CATTTCGGGGACTTTCTGCACAACCTTCCTCAGCCGCCTAGCTGGATGTCCTTGCCCAGAAGCGGCAGTTGCCAAGGAGTTCTTTCCCAGGAGCTCGTGAGACAGCATACCATGCAGAACCGCAGAGAAGGAGACCAGCCTTTCTCCGGGTTCTCAGAGGTTCGCTTTTCTGCCTTTGAGCCTCTGAACTCAGAGATCCAGTCAGGCTCCCAATGATACTTTAGAACTGTAGTATTGAAGGTCTCTCTGCCATCAGCCCCCTGCTCAGCTCCCGTCTCCTAGGTGCATTCAGTGAAGTAGCATCCACTCTGCAGCCTCCCGCACCATGTTGTTTAGGAACGGCACATTTCCTCTTCGTAAAGAAATCTTTTCTTGCAGCCTGCCTGGCCCGAGCTCCTATTCCTTTTCCGAAGGCCGAGTTCGGCATAGCCCTGCAATGACCCCTTCCCTCAAGGCCGGACACATCTCTGAAAGACTATACTCCATGGGTCCCCATTCATTACATCTTACCTCCCATGAAACACAAAGGAGTTGTAGCGTGATGGGAGGAAACAACGGCCTCCTTCTCCTTCTCGGAATACCCCGTTGCCCAAGGTTACGGGCCTTGTCCAGAAGCAACAGTTGCCCAGGATTTCTTTGCTTTGAGCTCGTGAGACAGCATATCATGTAGGACCGCCGAGAAGGAGACCTGCCTCTCTCTGGTTTGGAAGAGGTTAGCTTTTCTACTCAGCCTTGGAGCACAAAGACCCAGCCCAATTCCCAAGGACAGTTTCGAAGGTTACTGGTGCAGGTCTCTCTGCGCTTAGCCCACCGTTCAGCTACAGTCTGTAAAGTGCATTCAGGGAAGAGCAAGAAAGTCTCCAACGCCCCGCGTCTTGTGGGGAAGGAACAGCACATTCTCTCCTCAGTGAAGACGTCCTTTCTTGCAGACTGCCAGGCTGGGACTCCTCTTCCGTCTCAGACCACCGAGTTTGGCATAGCGTTGAAATGACCCCTTCCCTCAACGCCGTAGGCATCTCTTCAAGAACATAAACCCTGTGTGCCCATTCGTTATACCTCACCGCCCTAAGAAACACCGAAGAGCTGTGGCTGGATGGTAGGAAACAGTGGCCGTAGTGTCCTTCGATCAATATCCCGTTCCAAAGGCCCCCCCGTGAAAATCTCTTGCTTTCGAGGGCCTAGGGCATTCCAAGGGCTGCCAAACACAGCTCAAGGAGGCGAAATAGAGAAGCAGAACTTGCTCCTGAGAAACTCGTACATACACTGAACCCAAAGCGTGCCTCTTCGTGGAGACCGAAGGCCTCCCCAGCTCAGATTCTGGGCCCTGGAACACAGTGCTAACCGCTGCCTTCAAGGAGAGGTAGGCAAGGAATGTTTTCACGTCTCGCCTGCCTCTCAGGGCCTGTTCAGCTTGAGTGGAAAATATCCACAGCCTGCCCGAACGTCCTGCCGAGCAGCGAGTTGTACTGGAGTGTAGCAAACGCTTCCAAGTTGTCTGAGGGGAAAGAGGCCATTGCTGTGGTGTGAACGGCCTTCTCTGCCACTCTTTCGGAGCACAGTGCTCTCTGGGCAGGCAGGCTAGTTCCTAGAGCAGAAGCATTTGAACAGACGTCTGCCCTGGGTATACTTCCTACATCCGCACATCGAGTGCATCTTTCCTACGCTCCAGGCACCCACACGGTGCACAGAACTCCTCCTGATGGCGAGACAGAAGACGCAACATTTCTTCTAGGGGGCTCGTGAGGGGCGAGGCCTCTTGAGGAGTTGGACCCTCGAATGCCGCTGAAACCACTGAGGTTGATTGCCACGTTATGTTAGCGACACACTGAGAGCATTTCAGGTTCATGGAACCCCGTGCAGTGCGCCACGAGAGAAGAAAACGCAGATGCTGCCTTGACAGGGTTAGATTGAATTGCCTCTGTCCCCCTCCGGAAACTAACTTTCCCAGAGCCAGCACAGCTTCACGTCCCGAGCAGCGTTTTCTGCTGTGTGCCAGGATACATGAAAGGAAACCTGGGGACGCTGGGAGGCTCTGAGCTGTACGCGGCTTGCCAAAGCTTCTAGACCCTTCAGGGGTCAGTGTGGCCCTTCTGGAGAGTGACACAGCATGTTTCCTAATGGAAACCTAGTGTTACATTTCGGGGACTTTCTGCACAACCTTCCTCAGCCGCCTAGCTGGATGGTCCTTGCCCAGAAGCGGCAGTTGCCAAGGAGTTCTTTCCCAGGAGCTCGTGAGACAGCATACCATGCAGAACCGCAGAGAAGGAGACCAGCCTTTCTCCGGGTTCTCAGAGGTTCGCTTTTCTGCCTTTGAGCCTCTGAACTCAGAGATCCAGTCAGCTCCCAATGATACTTTAGAACTGTAGTATTGAAGGTCTCTCTGCCATCAGCCCCCTGCTCAGCTCCCGTCTCCTAGGTGCATTCAGTGAAGTAGCATCCACTCTGCAGCCTCCCGCACCATGTTGTTTAGGAACGGCACATTTCCTCTTCGTAAAGAAATCTTTTCTTGCAGCCTGCCTGGCCCGAGCTCCTATTCCTTTTCCGAAGGCCGAGTTCGGCATAGCCCTGCAATGACCCCTTCCCTCAAGGCCGGACACATCTCTGAAAGACTATACTCCATGGGTCCCCATTCATTACATCTTACCTCCCATGAAACACAAAGGAGTTGTAGCGTGATGGGAGGAAACAACGGCCTCCTTCTCCTTCTCGGAATACCCCGTTGCCCAAGGTTACGGGCCTTGTCCAGAAGCAACAGTTGCCCAGGATTTCTTTGCTTTGAGCTCGTGAGACAGCATATCATGTAGGACCGCCGAGAAGGAGACCTGCCTCTCTCTGGTTTGGAAGAGGTTAGCTTTCTACTCAGCCTTGGAGCACAAAGACCCAGCCAATTCCCAAGGACAGTTTCGAAGGTTACTGGTGCAGGTCTCTCTGCGCTTAGCCCACCGTTCAGCTACAGTCTGTAAAGTGCATTCAGGGAAGAGCAAGAAAGTCTCCAACGCCCCGCGTCTTGTGGGGAAGGAACAGCACATTCTCTCCTCAGTGAAGACGTCCTTTCTTGCAGACTGCCAGGCTGGACTCCTCTTCCGTCTCAGACCACCGAGTTTGGCATAGCGTTGAAATGACCCCTTCCCTCAACGCCGTACGCATCTCTTCAAGAACATAAACCCTGTGTGCCCATTCGTTATACCTCACCGCCCTAAAGAAACACCGAAGAGCTGTGGCTGGATGGTAGGAAACAGTGGCCGTAGTGTCCTTCGATCAATATCCCGTTCCAAAGGCCCCCCCGTGAAAATCTCTTGCTTTCGAGGGCCTAGGGCATTCCAAGGGCTGCCAAACACAGCTCAAGGAGGCGAAATAAGAGAAGCAGAACTTGCTCCTGAGAAACTCGTACATACACTGAACCCAAAGCGTGCCTCTTCGTGGAGACCGAAGGCCTCCCCAGCTCAGATTCTGGGCCCTGGAACACAGTGCTAACCGCTGCCTTCAAGGAGAGGTAGGCAAGGAATGTTTTCACGTCTCGCCTGCCTCTCAGGGCCTGTTCAGCTTGAGTGGAAAATATCCACAGCCTGCCCGAACGTCCTGCCGAGCAGCGAGTTGTACTGGAGTGTAGCAAACGCTTCCAAGTTGTCTGAGGGGAAAGAGGCCATTGCTGTGGTGTGAACGGCCTTCTCTGCCACTCTTTCGGAGCACAGTGCTCTCTGGGCAGGCAGGCTAGTTCCTAGAGCAGAAGCATTTGAACAGACGTCTGCCCTGGTATACTTCCTACATCCGCACATCGAGTGCATCTTTCCTACGCTCCAGGCACCCACACGGTGCACAGAACTCCTCCTGATGGCGAGACAGAAGACGCAACATTTCTTCTAGGGGGCTCGTGAGGGGCGAGGCCTCTTGAGGAGTTGGACCCTCGAATGCCGCTGAAACCACTGAGGTTGATTGCCCCGTTATGTTAGCGACACACTGAGAGCATTTCAGGTTCATGGAACCCCGTGCAGTGCGCCACGAGAGAAGAAAACGCAGATGCTGCCTTGACAGGGTTAGATTGAATTGCCTCTGTCCCCCCTCCGGAAACTAACTTTCCCAGAGCCAGCACAGCTTCACGTCCCGAGCAGCGTTTTCTGCTGTGTGCCAGGATACATGAAAGGAAACCTGGGGACGCTGGGAGGCTCTGAGCTGTACGCGGCTTGCCAAAGCTTCTAGACCCTTCAGGGGTCAGTGTGGCCCTTCTGGAGAGTGACACAGCATGTTTCCTAATGGAAACCTAGTGTTACATTTCGGGGACTTTCTGCACAACCTTCCTCAGCCGCCTAGCTGGATGTCCTTGCCCAGAAGCGGCAGTTGCCAAGGAGTTCTTTCCCAGGAGCTCGTGAGACAGCATACCATGCAGAACCGCAGAGAAGGAGACCAGCCTTTCTCCGGGTTCTCAGAGGTTCGCTTTTCTGCCTTTGAGCCTCTGAACTCAGAGATCCAGTCAGCTCCCAATGATACTTTAGAACTGTAGTATTGAAGGTCTCTCTGCCATCAGCCCCCTGCTCAGCTCCCGTCTCCTAGGTGCATTCAGTGAAGTAGCATCCACTCCTGCAGCCTCCCGCACCATGTTGTTTAGGAACGGCACATTTCCTCTTCGTAAAGAAATCTTTTCTTGCAGCCTGCCTGGCCCGAGCTCCTATTCCTTTTCCGAAGGCCGAGTTCGGCATAGCCCTGCAATGACCCCTTCCCTCAAGGCCGGACACATCTCTGAAAGACTATACTCCATGGGTCCCCATTCATTACATCTTACCTCCCATGAAACACAAAGGAGTTGTAGCGTGATGGGAGGAAACAACGGCCTCCTTCTCCTTCTCGGAATACCCCGTTGCCCAAGGTTACGGGCCTTGTCCAGAAGCAACAGTTGCCCAGGATTTCTTTGCTTTGAGCTCGTGAGACAGCATATCATGTAGGACCGCCGAGAAGGAGACCTGCCTCTCTCTGGTTTGGAAGAGGTTAGCTTTTCTACTCAGCCTTGGAGCACAAAGACCCAGCCAATTCCCAAGGACAGTTTCGAAGGTTACTGGTGCAGGTCTCTCTGCGCTTAGCCCACCGTTCAGCTACAGTCTGTAAAGTGCATTCAGGGAAGAGCAAGAAAGTCTCCAACGCCCCGCGTCTTGTGGGGAAGGAACAGCACATTCTCTCCTCAGTGAAGACGTCCTTTCTTGCAGACTGCCAGGCTGGGACTCCTCTTCCGTCTCAGACCACCGAGTTTGGCATAGCGTTGAAATGACCCCTTCCCTCAACGCCGTACGCATCTCTTCAAGAACATAAACCCTGTGTGCCCATTCGTTATACCTCACCGCCCTAAGAAACACCGAAGAGCTGTGGCTGGATGGTAGGAAAACAGTGGCCGTAGTGTCCTTCGATCAATATCCCGTTCCAAAGGCCCCCCCGTGAAAATCTCTTGCTTTCGAGGGCCTAGGGCATTCCAAGGGCTGCCAAACACAGCTCAAGGAGGCGAAATAAGAGAAGCAGAACTTGCTCCTGAGAAACTCGTACATACACTGAACCCAAAGCGTGCCTCTTCGTGGAGACCGAAGGCCTCCCCAGCTCAGATTCTGGGCCCTGGAACACAGTGCTAACCGCTGCCTTCAAGGAGAGGTAGGCAAGGAATGTTTTCACGTCTCGCCTGCCTCTCAGGGCCTGTTCAGCTTGAGTGGAAAATATCCACAGCCTGCCCGAACGTCCTGCCGAGCAGCGAGTTGTACTGGAGTGTAGCAAACGCTTCCAAGTTGTCTGAGGGGAAAGAGGCCATTGCTGTGGTGTGAACGGCCTTCTCTGCCACTCTTTCGGAGCACAGTGCTCTCTGGGCAGGCAGGCTAGTTCCTAGAGCAGAAGCATTTGAACAGACGTCTGCCCTGGTATACTTCCTACATCCGCACATCGAGTGCATCTTTCCTACGCTCCAGGCACCCACACGGTGCACAGAACTCCTCCTGATGGCGAGACAGAAGACGCAACATTTCTTCTAGGGGGCTCGTGAGGGGCGAGGCCTCTTGAGGAGTTGGACCCTCGAATGCCGCTGAAACCACTGAGGTTGATTGCCACGTTATGTTAGCGACACACTGAGAGCATTTCAGGTTCATGGAACCCCGTGCAGTGCGCCACGAGAGAAGAAAACGCAGATGCTGCCTTGACAGGGTTAGATTGAATTGCCTCTGTCCCCCCTCCGGAAACTAACTTTCCCAGAGCCAGCACAGCTTCACGTCCCGAGCAGCGTTTTCTGCTGTGTGCCAGGATACATGAAAGGAAACCTGGGGACGCTGGGAGGCTCTGAGCTGTACGCGGCTTGCCAAAGCTTCTAGACCCTTCAGGGGTCAGTGTGGCCCTTCTGGAGAGTGACACAGCATGTTTCCTAATGGAAACCTAGTGTTACATTTCGGGGGACTTTCTGCACAACCTTCCTCAGCCGCCTAGCTGGATGTCCTTGCCCAGAAGCGGCAGTTGCCAAGGAGTTCTTTCCCAGGAGCTCGTGAGACAGCATACCATGCAGAACCGCAGAGAAGGAGACCAGCCTTTCTCCGGGTTCTCAGAGGTTCGCTTTTCTGCCTTTGAGCCTCTGAAGTCAGAGATCCAGTCAGCTCCCAATGATACTTTAGAACTGTAGTATTGAAGGTCTCTCTGCCATCAGCCCCCTGCTCAGCTCCCGTCTCCTAGGTGCATTCAGTGAAGTAGCATCCACTCTGCAGCCTCCCGCACCATGTTGTTTAGGAACGGCACATTTCCTCTTCGTAAAGAAATCTTTTCTTGCAGCCTGCCTGGCCCGAGCTCCTATTCCTTTTCCGAAGGCCGAGTTCGGCATAGCCCTGCAATGACCCCTTCCCTCAAGGCCGGACACATCTCTGAAAGACTATACTCCATGGGTCCCCATTCATTACATCTTACCTCCCATGAAACACAAAGGAGTTGTAGCGTGATGGGAGGAAACAACGGCCTCCTTCTCCTTCTCGGAATACCCCGTTGCCCAAGGTTACGGGCCTTGTCCAGAAGCAACAGTTGCCCAGGATTTCTTTGCTTTGAGCTCGTGAGACAGCATATCATGTAGGACCGCCGAGAAGGAGACCTGCCTCTCTCTGGTTTGGAAGAGGTTAGCTTTTCTACTCAGCCCTTGGAGCACAAAGACCCAGCCAATTCCCAAGGACAGTTTCGAAGGTTACTGGTGCAGGTCTCTCTGCGCTTAGCCCACCGTTCAGCTACAGTCTGTAAAGTGCATTCAGGGAAGAGCAAGAAAGTCTCCAACGCCCCGCGTCTTGTGGGGAAGGAACAGCACATTCTCTCCTCAGTGAAGACGTCCTTTCTTGCAGACTGCCAGGCTGGGACTCCTCTTCCGTCTCAGACCACCGAGTTTGGCATAGCGTTGAAATGACCCCTTCCCTCAACGCCGTAGGCATCTCTTCAAGAACATAAACCCTGTGTGCCCATTCGTTATACCTCACCGCCCTAAGAAACACCGAAGAGCTGTGGCTGGATGGTAGGAAACAGTGGCCGTAGTGTCCTTCGATCAATATCCCGTTCCAAAGGCCCCCCCGTGAAAATCTCTTGCTTTCGAGGGCCTAGGGCATTCCAAGGGCTGCCAAACACAGCTCAAGGAGGCGAAATAAGAGAAGCAGAACTTGCTCCTGAGAAACTCGTACATACACTGAACCCAAAGCGTGCCTCTTCGTGGAGACCGAAGGCCTCCCCAGCTCAGATTCTGGGCCCTGGAACACAGTGCTAACCGCTGCCTTCAAGGAGAGGTAGGCAAGGAATGTTTCACGTCTCGCCTGCCTCTCAGGGCCTGTTCAGCTTGAGTGGAAAATATCCACAGCCTGCCCGAACGTCCTGCCGAGCAGCGAGTTGTACTGGAGTGTAGCAAACGCTTCCAAGTTGTCTGAGGGGAAAGAGGCCATTGCTGTGGTGTGAACGGCCTTCTCTGCCACTCTTTCGGAGCACAGTGCTCTCTGGGCAGGCAGGCTAGTTCCTAGAGCAGAAGCATTTGAACAGACGTCTGCCCTGGTATACTTCCTACATCCGCACATCGAGTGCATCTTTCCTACGCTCCAGGCACCCACACGGTGCACAGAACTCCTCCTGATGGCGAGACAGAAGACGCAACATTTCTTCTAGGGGGCTCGTGAGGGGCGAGGCCTCTTGAGGAGTTGGACCCTCGAATGCCGCTGAAACCACTGAGGTTGATTGCCACGTTATGTTAGCGACACACTGAGAGCATTTCAGGTTCATGGAACCCCGTGCAGTGCGCCACGAGAGAAGAAAACGCAGATGCTGCCTTGACAGGGTTAGATTGAATTGCCTCTGTCCCCCCTCCGGAAACTAACTTTCCCAGAGCCAGCACAGCTTCACGTCCCGAGCAGCGTTTTCTGCTGTGTGCCAGGATACATGAAAGGAAACCTGGGGACGCTGGGAGGCTCTGAGCTGTACGCGGCTTGCCAAAGCTTCTAGACCCTTCAGGGGTCAGTGTGGCCCTTCTGGAGAGTGACACAGCATGTTTCCTAATGGAAACCTAGTGTTACATTTCGGGGACTTTCTGCACAACCTTCCTCAGCCGCCTAGCTGGATGTCCTTGCCCAGAAGCGGCAGTTGCCAAGGAGTTCTTTCCCAGGAGCTCGTGAGACAGCATACCATGCAGAACCGCAGAGAAGGAGACCAGCCTTTCTCCGGGTTCTCAGAGGTTCGCTTTTCTGCCTTTGAGCCTCTGAACTCAGAGATCCAGTCAGCTCCCAATGATACTTTAGAACTGTAGTATTGAAGGTCTCTCTGCCATCAGCCCCCTGCTCAGCTCCCGTCTCCTAGGTGCATTCAGTGAAGTAGCATCCACTCTGCAGCCTCCCGCACCATGTTGTTTAGGAACGGCACATTTCCTCTTCGTAAAGAAATCTTTTCTTGCAGCCTGCCTGGCCCGAGCTCCTATTCCTTTTCCGAAGGCCGAGTTCGGCATAGCCCTGCAATGACCCCTTCCCTCAAGGCCGGACACATCTCTGAAAGACTATACTCCATGGGTCCCCATTCATTACATCTTACCTCCCATGAAACACAAAGGAGTTGTAGCGTGATGGGAGGAAACAACGGCCTCCTTCTCCTTCTCGGAATACCCCGTTGCCCAAGGTTACGGGCCTTGTCCAGAAGCAACAGTTGCCCAGGATTTCTTTGCTTTGAGCTCGTGAGACAGCATATCATGTAGGACCGCCGAGAAGGAGACCTGCCTCTCTCTGGTTTGGAAGAGGTTAGCTTTTCTACTCAGCCTTGGAGCACAAAGACCCAGCCAATTCCCAAGGACAGTTTCGAAGGTTACTGGTGCAGGTCTCTCTGCGCTTAGCCCACCGTTCAGCTACAGTCTGTAAAGTGCATTCAGGGAAGAGCAAGAAAGTCTCCAACGCCCCGCGTCTTGTGGGGAAGGAACAGCACATTCTCTCCTCAGTGAAGACGTCCTTTCTTGCAGACTGCCAGGCTGGGACTCCTCTTCCGTCTCAGACCACCGAGTTTGGCATAGCGTTGAAATGACCCCTTCCCTCAACGCCGTACGCATCTCTTCAAGAACATAAACCCTGTGTGCCCATTCGTTATACCTCACCGCCCTAAGAAACACCGAAGAGCTGTGGCTGGATGGTAGGAAACAGTGGCCGTAGTGTCCTTCGATCAATATCCCGTTCCAAAGGCCCCCCCGTGAAAATCTCTTGCTTTCGAGGGCCTAGGGCATTCCAAGGGCTGCCAAACACAGCTCAAGGAGGCGAAATAAGAGAAGCAGAACTTGCTCCTGAGAAACTCGTACATACACTGAACCCAAAGCGTGCCTCTTCGTGGAGACCGAAGGCCTCCCCAGCTCAGATTCTGGGCCCTGGAACACAGTGCTAACCGCTGCCTTCAAGGAGAGGTAGGCAAGGAATGTTTTCACGTCTCGCCTGCCTCTCAGGGCCTGTTCAGCTTGAGTGGAAAATATCCACAGCCTGCCCGAACGTCCTGCCGAGCAGCGAGTTGTACTGGAGTGTAGCAAACGCTTCCAAGTTGTCTGAGGGGAAAGAGGCCATTGCTGTGGTGTGAACGGCCTTCTCTGCCACTCTTTCGGAGCACAGTGCTCTCTGGGCAGGCAGGCTAGTTCCTAGAGCAGAAGCATTTGAACAGACGTCTGCCCTGGTATACTTCCTACATCCGCACATCGAGTGCATCTTTCCTACGCTCCAGGCACCCACACGGTGCACAGAACTCCTCCTGATGGCGAGACAGAAGACGCAACATTTCTTCTAGGGGGCTCGTGAGGGGCGAGGCCTCTTGAGGAGTTGGACCCTCGAATGCCGCTGAAACCACTGAGGTTGATTGCCACGTTATGTTAGCGACACACTGAGAGCATTTCAGGTTCATGGAACCCCGTGCAGTGCGCCACGAGAGAAGAAAACGCAGATGCTGCCTTGACAGGGTTAGATTGAATTGCCTCTGTCCCCCCTCCGGAAACTAACTTTCCCAGAGCCAGCACAGCTTCACGTCCCGAGCAGCGTTTTCTGCTGTGTGCCAGGATACATGAAAGGAAACCTGGGGACGCTGGGAGGCTCTGAGCTGTACGCGGCTTGCCAAAGCTTCTAGACCCTTCAGGGGTCAGTGTGGCCCTTCTGGAGAGTGACACAGCATGTTTCCTAATGGAAACCTAGTGTTACATTTCGGGGACTTTCTGCACAACCTTCCTCAGCCGCCTAGCTGGATGTCCTTGCCCAGAAGCGGCAGTTGCCAAGGAGTTCTTTCCCAGGAGCTCGTGAGACAGCATACCATGCAGAACCGCAGAGAAGGAGACCAGCCTTTCTCCGGGTTCTCAGAGGTTCGCTTTTCTGCCTTTGAGCCTCTGAACTCAGAGATCCAGTCAGCTCCCAATGATACTTTAGAACTGTAGTATTGAAGGTCTCTCTGCCATCAGCCCCCTGCTCAGCTCCCGTCTCCTAGGTGCATTCAGTGAAGTAGCATCCACTCTGCAGCCTCCCGCACCATGTTGTTTAGGAACGGCACATTTCCTCTTCGTAAAGAAATCTTTTCTTGCAGCCTGCCTGGCCCGAGCTCCTATTCCTTTTCCGAAGGCCGAGTTCGGCATAGCCCTGCAATGACCCCTTCCCTCAAGGCCGGACACATCTCTGAAAGACTATACTCCATGGGTCCCCATTCATTACATCTTACCTCCCATGAAACACAAAGGAGTTGTAGCGTGATGGGAGGAAACAACGGCCTCCTTCTCCTTCTCGGAATACCCCGTTGCCCAAGGTTACGGGCCTTGTCCAGAAGCAACAGTTGCCCAGGATTTCTTTGCTTTGAGCTCGTGAGACAGCATATCATGTAGGACCGCCGAGAAGGAGACCTGCCTCTCTCTGGTTTGGAAGAGGTTAGCTTTTCTACTCAGCCTTGGAGCACAAAGACCCAGCCAATTCCCAAGGACAGTTTCGAAGGTTACTGGTGCAGGTCTCTCTGCGCTTAGCCCACCGTTCAGCTACAGTCTGTAAAGTGCATTCAGGGAAGAGCAAGAAAGTCTCCAACGCCCCGCGTCTTGTGGGGAAGGAACAGCACATTCTCTCCTCAGTGAAGACGTCCTTTCTTGCAGACTGCCAGGCTGGGACTCCTCTTCCGTCTCAGACCACCGAGTTTGGCATAGCGTTGAAATGACCCCTTCCCTCAACGCCGTACGCATCTCTTCAAGAACATAAACCCTGTGTGCCCATTCGTTATACCTCACCGCCCTAAGAAACACCGAAGAGCTGTGGCTGGATGGTAGGAAACAGTGGCCGTAGTGTCCTTCGATCAATATCCCGTTCCAAAGGCCCCCCCGTGAAAATCTCTTGCTTTCGAGGGCCTAGGGCATTCCAAGGGCTGCCAAACACAGCTCAAGGAGGCGAAATAAGAGAAGCAGAACTTGCTCCTGAGAAACTCGTACATACACTGAACCCAAAGCGTGCCTCTTCGTGGAGACCGAAGGCCTCCCCAGCTCAGATTCTGGGCCCTGGAACACAGTGCTAACCGCTGCCTTCAAGGAGAGGTAGGCAAGGAATGTTTTCACGTCTCGCCTGCCTCTCAGGGCCTGTTCAGCTTGAGTGGAAAATATCCACAGCCTGCCCGAACGTCCTGCCGAGCAGCGAGTTGTACTGGAGTGTAGCAAACGCTTCCAAGTTGTCTGAGGGGAAAGAGGCCATTGCTGTGGTGTGAACGGCCTTCTCTGCCACTCTTTCGGAGCACAGTGCTCTCTGGGCAGGCAGGCTAGTTCCTAGAGCAGAAGCATTTGAACAGACGTCTGCCCTGGTATACTTCCTACATCCGCACATCGAGTGCATCTTTCCTACGCTCCAGGCACCCACACGGTGCACAGAACTCCTCCTGATGGCGAGACAGAAGACGCAACATTTCTTCTAGGGGGCTCGTGAGGGGCGAGGCCTCTTGAGGAGTTGGACCCTCGAATGCCGCTGAAACCACTGAGGTTGATTGCCACGTTATGTTAGCGACACACTGAGAGCATTTCAGGTTCATGGAACCCCGTGCAGTGCGCCACGAGAGAAGAAAACGCAGATGCTGCCTTGACAGGGTTAGATTGAATTGCCTCTGTCCCCCCTCCGGAAACTAACTTTCCCAGAGCCAGCACAGCTTCACGTCCCGAGCAGCGTTTTCTGCTGTGTGCCAGGATACATGAAAGGAAACCTGGGGACGCTGGGAGGCTCTGAGCTGTACGCGGCTTGCCAAAGCTTCTAGACCCTTCAGGGGTCAGTGTGGCCCTTCTGGAGAGTGACACAGCATGTTTCCTAATGGAAACCTAGTGTTACATTTCGGGGACTTTCTGCACAACCTTCCTCAGCCGCCTAGCTGGATGTCCTTGCCCAGAAGCGGCAGTTGCCAAGGAGTTCTTTCCCAGGAGCTCGTGAGACAGCATACCATGCAGAACCGCAGAGAAGGAGACCAGCCTTTCTCCGGGTTCTCAGAGGTTCGCTTTTCTGCCTTTGAGCCTCTGAACTCAGAGATCCAGTCAGCTCCCAATGATACTTTAGAACTGTAGTATTGAAGGTCTCTCTGCCATCAGCCCCCTGCTCAGCTCCCGTCTCCTAGGTGCATTCAGTGAAGTAGCATCCACTCTGCAGCCTCCCGCACCATGTTGTTTAGGAACGGCACATTTCCTCTTCGTAAAGAAATCTTTTCTTGCAGCCTGCCTGGCCCGAGCTCCTATTCCTTTTCCGAAGGCCGAGTTCGGCATAGCCCTGCAATGACCCCTTCCCTCAAGGCCGGACACATCTCTGAAAGACTATACTCCATGGGTCCCCATTCATTACATCTTACCTCCCATGAAACACAAAGGAGTTGTAGCGTGATGGGAGGAAACAACGGCCTCCTTCTCCTTCTCGGAATACCCCGTTGCCCAAGGTTACGGGCCTTGTCCAGAAGCAACAGTTGCCCAGGATTTCTTTGCTTTGAGCTCGTGAGACAGCATATCATGTAGGACCGCCGAGAAGGAGACCTGCCTCTCTCTGGTTTGGAAGAGGTTAGCTTTTCTACTCAGCCTTGGAGCACAAAGACCCAGCCAATTCCCAAGGACAGTTTCGAAGGTTACTGGTGCAGGTCTCTCTGCGCTTAGCCCACCGTTCAGCTACAGTCTGTAAAGTGCATTCAGGGAAGAGCAAGAAAGTCTCCAACGCCCCGCGTCTTGTGGGGAAGGAACAGCACATTCTCTCCTCAGTGAAGACGTCCTTTCTTGCAGACTGCCAGGCTGGGACTCCTCTTCCGTCTCAGACCACCGAGTTTGGCATAGCGTTGAAATGACCCCTTCCCTCAACGCCGTACGCATCTCTTCAAGAACATAAACCCTGTGTGCCCATTCGTTATACCTCACCGCCCTAAGAAACACCGAAGAGCTGTGGCTGGATGGTAGGAAACAGTGGCCGTAGTGTCCTTCGATCAATATCCCGTTCCAAAGGCCCCCCCGTGAAAATCTCTTGCTTTCGAGGGCCTAGGGCATTCCAAGGGCTGCCAAACACAGCTCAAGGAGGCGAAATAAGAGAAGCAGAACTTGCTCCTGAGAAACTCGTACATACACTGAACCCAAAGCGTGCCTCTTCGTGGAGACCGAAGGCCTCCCCAGCTCAGATTCTGGGCCCTGGAACACAGTGCTAACCGCTGCCTTCAAGGAGAGGTAGGCAAGGAATGTTTTCACGTCTCGCCTGCCTCTCAGGGCCTGTTCAGCTTGAGTGGAAAATATCCACAGCCTGCCCGAACGTCCTGCCGAGCAGCGAGTTGTACTGGAGTGTAGCAAACGCTTCCAAGTTGTCTGAGGGGAAAGAGGCCATTGCTGTGGTGTGAACGGCCTTCTCTGCCACTCTTTCGGAGCACAGTGCTCTCTGGGCAGGCAGGCTAGTTCCTAGAGCAGAAGCATTTGAACAGACGTCTGCCCTGGTATACTTCCTACATCCGCACATCGAGTGCATCTTTCCTACGCTCCAGGCACCCACACGGTGCACAGAACTCCTCCTGATGGCGAGACAGAAGACGCAACATTTCTTCTAGGGGGCTCGTGAGGGGCGAGGCCTCTTGAGGAGTTGGACCCTCGAATGCCGCTGAAACCACTGAGGTTGATTGCCACGTTATGTTAGCGACACACTGAGAGCATTTCAGGTTCATGGAACCCCGTGCAGTGCGCCACGAGAGAAGAAAACGCAGATGCTGCCTTGACAGGGTTAGATTGAATTGCCTCTGTCCCCCCTCCGGAAACTAACTTTCCCAGAGCCAGCACAGCTTCACGTCCCGAGCAGCGTTTTCTGCTGTGTGCCAGGATACATGAAAGGAAACCTGGGGACGCTGGGAGGCTCTGAGCTGTACGCGGCTTGCCAAAGCTTCTAGACCCTTCAGGGGTCAGTGTGGCCCTTCTGGAGAGTGACACAGCATGTTTCCTAATGGAAACCTAGTGTTACATTTCGGGGACTTTCTGCACAACCTTCCTCAGCCGCCTAGCTGGATGTCCTTGCCCAGAAGCGGCAGTTGCCAAGGAGTTCTTTCCCAGGAGCTCGTGAGACAGCATACCATGCAGAACCGCAGAGAAGGAGACCAGCCTTTCTCCGGGTTCTCAGAGGTTCGCTTTTCTGCCTTTGAGCCTCTGAACTCAGAGATCCAGTCAGCTCCCAATGATACTTTAGAACTGTAGTATTGAAGGTCTCTCTGCCATCAGCCCCCTGCTCAGCTCCCGTCTCCTAGGTGCATTCAGTGAAGTAGCATCCACTCTGCAGCCTCCCGCACCATGTTGTTTAGGAACGGCACATTTCCTCTTCGTAAAGAAATCTTTTCTTGCAGCCTGCCTGGCCCGAGCTCCTATTCCTTTTCCGAAGGCCGAGTTCGGCATAGCCCTGCAATGACCCCTTCCCTCAAGGCCGGACACATCTCTGAAAGACTATACTCCATGGGTCCCCATTCATTACATCTTACCTCCCATGAAACACAAAGGAGTTGTAGCGTGATGGGAGGAAACAACGGCCTCCTTCTCCTTCTCGGAATACCCCGTTGCCCAAGGTTACGGGCCTTGTCCAGAAGCAACAGTTGCCCAGGATTTCTTTGCTTTGAGCTCGTGAGACAGCATATCATGTAGGACCGCCGAGAAGGAGACCTGCCTCTCTCTGGTTTGGAAGAGGTTAGCTTTTCTACTCAGCCTTGGAGCACAAAGACCCAGCCAATTCCCAAGGACAGTTTCGAAGGTTACTGGTGCAGGTCTCTCTGCGCTTAGCCCACCGTTCAGCTACAGTCTGTAAAGTGCATTCAGGGAAGAGCAAGAAAGTCTCCAACGCCCCGCGTCTTGTGGGGAAGGAACAGCACATTCTCTCCTCAGTGAAGACGTCCTTTCTTGCAGACTGCCAGGCTGGGACTCCTCTTCCGTCTCAGACCACCGAGTTTGGCATAGCGTTGAAATGACCCCTTCCCTCAACGCCGTACGCATCTCTTCAAGAACATAAACCCTGTGTGCCCATTCGTTATACCTCACCGCCCTAAGAAACACCGAAGAGCTGTGGCTGGATGGTAGGAAACAGTGGCCGTAGTGTCCTTCGATCAATATCCCGTTCCAAAGGCCCCCCCGTGAAAATCTCTTGCTTTCGAGGGCCTAGGGCATTCCAAGGGCTGCCAAACACAGCTCAAGGAGGCGAAATAAGAGAAGCAGAACTTGCTCCTGAGAAACTCGTACATACACTGAACCCAAAGCGTGCCTCTTCGTGGAGACCGAAGGCCTCCCCAGCTCAGATTCTGGGCCCTGGAACACAGTGCTAACCGCTGCCTTCAAGGAGAGGTAGGCAAGGAATGTTTTCACGTCTCGCCTGCCTCTCAGGGCCTGTTCAGCTTGAGTGGAAAATATCCACAGCCTGCCCGAACGTCCTGCCGAGCAGCGAGTTGTACTGGAGTGTAGCAAACGCTTCCAAGTTGTCTGAGGGGAAAGAGGCCATTGCTGTGGTGTGAACGGCCTTCTCTGCCACTCTTTCGGAGCACAGTGCTCTCTGGGCAGGCAGGCTAGTTCCTAGAGCAGAAGCATTTGAACAGACGTCTGCCCTGGTATACTTCCTACATCCGCACATCGAGTGCATCTTTCCTACGCTCCAGGCACCCACACGGTGCACAGAACTCCTCCTGATGGCGAGACAGAAGACGCAACATTTCTTCTAGGGGGCTCGTGAGGGGCGAGGCCTCTTGAGGAGTTGGACCCTCGAATGCCGCTGAAACCACTGAGGTTGATTGCCACGTTATGTTAGCGACACACTGAGAGCATTTCAGGTTCATGGAACCCCGTGCAGTGCGCCACGAGAGAAGAAAACGCAGATGCTGCCTTGACAGGGTTAGATTGAATTGCCTCTGTCCCCCCTCCGGAAACTAACTTTCCCAGAGCCAGCACAGCTTCACGTCCCGAGCAGCGTTTTCTGCTGTGTGCCAGGATACATGAAAGGAAACCTGGGGACGCTGGGAGGCTCTGAGCTGTACGCGGCTTGCCAAAGCTTCTAGACCCTTCAGGGGTCAGTGTGGCCCTTCTGGAGAGTGACACAGCATGTTTCCTAATGGAAACCTAGTGTTACATTTCGGGGACTTTCTGCACAACCTTCCTCAGCCGCCTAGCTGGATGTCCTTGCCCAGAAGCGGCAGTTGCCAAGGAGTTCTTTCCCAGGAGCTCGTGAGACAGCATACCATGCAGAACCGCAGAGAAGGAGACCAGCCTTTCTCCGGGTTCTCAGAGGTTCGCTTTTCTGCCTTTGAGCCTCTGAACTCAGAGATCCAGTCAGCTCCCAATGATACTTTAGAACTGTAGTATTGAAGGTCTCTCTGCCATCAGCCCCCTGCTCAGCTCCCGTCTCCTAGGTGCATTCAGTGAAGTAGCATCCACTCTGCAGCCTCCCGCACCATGTTGTTTAGGAACGGCACATTTCCTCTTCGTAAAGAAATCTTTTCTTGCAGCCTGCCTGGCCCGAGCTCCTATTCCTTTTCCGAAGGCCGAGTTCGGCATAGCCCTGCAATGACCCCTTCCCTCAAGGCCGGACACATCTCTGAAAGACTATACTCCATGGGTCCCCATTCATTACATCTTACCTCCCATGAAACACAAAGGAGTTGTAGCGTGATGGGAGGAAACAACGGCCTCCTTCTCCTTCTCGGAATACCCCGTTGCCCAAGGTTACGGGCCTTGTCCAGAAGCAACAGTTGCCCAGGATTTCTTTGCTTTGAGCTCGTGAGACAGCATATCATGTAGGACCGCCGAGAAGGAGACCTGCCTCTCTCTGGTTTGGAAGAGGTTAGCTTTTCTACTCAGCCTTGGAGCACAAAGACCCAGCCAATTCCCAAGGACAGTTTCGAAGGTTACTGGTGCAGGTCTCTCTGCGCTTAGCCCACCGTTCAGCTACAGTCTGTAAAGTGCATTCAGGGAAGAGCAAGAAAGTCTCCAACGCCCCGCGTCTTGTGGGGAAGGAACAGCACATTCTCTCCTCAGTGAAGACGTCCTTTCTTGCAGACTGCCAGGCTGGGACTCCTCTTCCGTCTCAGACCACCGAGTTTGGCATAGCGTTGAAATGACCCCTTCCCTCAACGCCGTAGGCATCTCTTCAAGAACATAAACCCTGTGTGCCCATTCGTTATACCTCACCGCCCTAAGAAACACCGAAGAGCTGTGGCTGGATGGTAGGAAACAGTGGCCGTAGTGTCCTTCGATCAATATCCCGTTCCAAAGGCCCCCCCGTGAAAATCTCTTGCTTTCGAGGGCCTAGGGCATTCCAAGGGCTGCCAAACACAGCTCAAGGAGGCGAAATAAGAGAAGCAGAACTTGCTCCTGAGAAACTCGTACATACACTGAACCCAAAGCGTGCCTCTTCGTGGAGACCGAAGGCCTCCCCAGCTCAGATTCTGGGCCCTGGAACACAGTGCTAACCGCTGCCTTCAAGGAGAGGTAGGCAAGGAATGTTTTCACGTCTCGCCTGCCTCTCAGGGCCTGTTCAGCTTGAGTGGAAAATATCCACAGCCTGCCCGAACGTCCTGCCGAGCAGCGAGTTGTACTGGAGTGTAGCAAACGCTTCCAAGTTGTCTGAGGGGAAAGAGGCCATTGCTGTGGTGTGAACGGCCTTCTCTGCCACTCTTTCGGAGCACAGTGCTCTCTGGGCAGGCAGGCTAGTTCCTAGAGCAGAAGCATTTGAACAGACGTCTGCCCTGGTATACTTCCTACATCCGCACATCGAGTGCATCTTTCCTACGCTCCAGGCACCCACACGGTGCACAGAACTCCTCCTGATGGCGAGACAGAAGACGCAACATTTCTTCTAGGGGGCTCGTGAGGGGCGAGGCCTCTTGAGGAGTTGGACCCTCGAATGCCGCTGAAACCACTGAGGTTGATTGCCACGTTATGTTAGCGACACACTGAGAGCATTTCAGGTTCATGGAACCCCGTGCAGTGCGCCACGAGAGAAGAAAACGCAGATGCTGCCTTGACAGGGTTAGATTGAATTGCCTCTGTCCCCCCTCCGGAAACTAACTTTCCCAGAGCCAGCACAGCTTCACGTCCCGAGCAGCGTTTTCTGCTGTGTGCCAGGATACATGAAAGGAAACCTGGGGACGCTGGGAGGCTCTGAGCTGTACGCGGCTTGCCAAAGCTTCTAGACCCTTCAGGGGTCAGTGTGGCCCTTCTGGAGAGTGACACAGCATGTTTCCTAATGGAAACCTAGTGTTACATTTCGGGGACTTTCTGCACAACCTTCCTCAGCCGCCTAGCTGGATGTCCTTGCCCAGAAGCGGCAGTTGCCAAGGAGTTCTTTCCCAGGAGCTCGTGAGACAGCATACCATGCAGAACCGCAGAGAAGGAGACCAGCCTTTCTCCGGGTTCTCAGAGGTTCGCTTTTCTGCCTTTGAGCCTCTGAACTCAGAGATCCAGTCAGCTCCCAATGATACTTTAGAACTGTAGTATTGAAGGTCTCTCTGCCATCAGCCCCCTGCTCAGCTCCCGTCTCCTAGGTGCATTCAGTGAAGTAGCATCCACTCTGCAGCCTCCCGCACCATGTTGTTTAGGAACGGCACATTTCCTCTTCGTAAAGAAATCTTTTCTTGCAGCCTGCCTGGCCCGAGCTCCTATTCCTTTTCCGAAGGCCGAGTTCGGCATAGCCCTGCAATGACCCCTTCCCTCAAGGCCGGACACATCTCTGAAAGACTATACTCCATGGGTCCCCATTCATTACATCTTACCTCCCATGAAACACAAAGGAGTTGTAGCGTGATGGGAGGAAACAACGGCCTCCTTCTCCTTCTCGGAATACCCCGTTGCCCAAGGTTACGGGCCTTGTCCAGAAGCAACAGTTGCCCAGGATTTCTTTGCTTTGAGCTCGTGAGACAGCATATCATGTAGGACCGCCGAGAAGGAGACCTGCCTCTCTCTGGTTTGGAAGAGGTTAGCTTTTCTACTCAGCCTTGGAGCACAAAGACCCAGCCAATTCCCAAGGACAGTTTCGAAGGTTACTGGTGCACGTCTCTCTGCGCTTAGCCCACCGTTCAGCTACAGTCTGTAAAGTGCATTCAGGGAAGAGCAAGAAAGTCTCCAACGCCCCGCGTCTTGTGGGGAAGGAACAGCACATTCTCTCCTCAGTGAAGACGTCCTTTCTTGCAGACTGCCAGGCTGGGACTCCTCTTCCGTCTCAGACCACCGAGTTTGGCATAGCGTTGAAATGACCCCTTCCCTCAACGCCGTAGGCATCTCTTCAAGAACATAAACCCTGTGTGCCCATTCGTTATACCTCACCGCCCTAAGAAACACCGAAGAGCTGTGGCTGGATGGTAGGAAACAGTGGCCGTAGTGTCCTTCGATCAATATCCCGTTCCAAAGGCCCCCCCGTGAAAATCTCTTGCTTTCGAGGGCCTAGGGCATTCCAAGGGCTGCCAAACACAGCTCAAGGAGGCGAAATAAGAGAAGCAGAACTTGCTCCTGAGAAACTCGTACATACACTGAACCCAAAGCGTGCCTCTTCGTGGAGACCGAAGGCCTCCCCAGCTCAGATTCTGGGCCCTGGAACACAGTGCTAACCGCTGCCTTCAAGGAGAGGTAGGCAAGGAATGTTTTCACGTCTCGCCTGCCTCTCAGGGCCTGTTCAGCTTGAGTGGAAAATATCCACAGCCTGCCCGAACGTCCTGCCGAGCAGCGAGTTGTACTGGAGTGTAGCAAACGCTTCCAAGTTGTCTGAGGGGAAAGAGGCCATTGCTGTGGTGTGAACGGCCTTCTCTGCCACTCTTTCGGAGCACAGTGCTCTCTGGGCAGGCAGGCTAGTTCCTAGAGCAGAAGCATTTGAACAGACGTCTGCCCTGGTATACTTCCTACATCCGCACATCGAGTGCATCTTTCCTACGCTCCAGGCACCCACACGGTGCACAGAACTCCTCCTGATGGCGAGACAGAAGACGCAACATTTCTTCTAGGGGGCTCGTGAGGGGCGAGGCCTCTTGAGGAGTTGGACCCTCGAATGCCGCTGAAACCACTGAGGTTGATTGCCACGTTATGTTAGCGACACACTGAGAGCATTTCAGGTTCATGGAACCCCGTGCAGTGCGCCACGAGAGAAGAAAACGCAGATGCTGCCTTGACAGGGTTAGATTGAATTGCCTCTGTCCCCCCTCCGGAAACTAACTTTCCCAGAGCCAGCACAGCTTCACGTCCCGAGCAGCGTTTTCTGCTGTGTGCCAGGATACATGAAAGGAAACCTGGGGACGCTGGGAGGCTCTGAGCTGTACGCGGCTTGCCAAAGCTTCTAGACCCTTCAGGGGTCAGTGTGGCCCTTCTGGAGAGTGACACAGCATGTTTCCTAATGGAAACCTAGTGTTACATTTCGGGGACTTTCTGCACAACCTTCCTCAGCCGCCTAGCTGGATGTCCTTGCCCAGAAGCGGCAGTTGCCAAGGAGTTCTTTCCCAGGAGCTCGTGAGACAGCATACCATGCAGAACCGCAGAGAAGGAGACCAGCCTTTCTCCGGGTTCTCAGAGGTTCGCTTTTCTGCCTTTGAGCCTCTGAACTCAGAGATCCAGTCAGCTCCCAATGATACTTTAGAACTGTAGTATTGAAGGTCTCTCTGCCATCAGCCCCCTGCTCAGCTCCCGTCTCCTAGGTGCATTCAGTGAAGTAGCATCCACTCTGCAGCCTCCCGCACCATGTTGTTTAGGAACGGCACATTTCCTCTTCGTAAAGAAATCTTTTCTTGCAGCCTGCCTGGCCCGAGCTCCTATTCCTTTTCCGAAGGCCGAGTTCGGCATAGCCCTGCAATGACCCCTTCCCTCAAGGCCGGACACATCTCTGAAAGACTATACTCCATGGGTCCCCATTCATTACATCTTACCTCCCATGAAACACAAAGGAGTTGTAGCGTGATGGGAGGAAACAACGGCCTCCTTCTCCTTCTCGGAATACCCCGTTGCCCAAGGTTACGGGCCTTGTCCAGAAGCAACAGTTGCCCAGGATTTCTTTGCTTTGAGCTCGTGAGACAGCATATCATGTAGGACCGCCGAGAAGGAGACCTGCCTCTCTCTGGTTTGGAAGAGGTTAGCTTTTCTACTCAGCCTTGGAGCACAAAGACCCAGCCAATTCCCAAGGACAGTTTCGAAGGTTACTGGTGCAGGTCTCTCTGCGCTTAGCCCACCGTTCAGCTACAGTCTGTAAAGTGCATTCAGGGAAGAGCAAGAAAGTCTCCAACGCCCCGCGTCTTGTGGGGAAGGAACAGCACATTCTCTCCTCAGTGAAGACGTCCTTTCTTGCAGACTGCCAGGCTGGGACTCCTCTTCCGTCTCAGACCACCGAGTTTGGCATAGCGTTGAAATGACCCCTTCCCTCAACGCCGTACGCATCTCTTCAAGAACATAAACCCTGTGTGCCCATTCGTTATACCTCACCGCCCTAAGAAACACCGAAGAGCTGTGGCTGGATGGTAGGAAACAGTGGCCGTAGTGTCCTTCGATCAATATCCCGTTCCAAAGGCCCCCCCGTGAAAATCTCTTGCTTTCGAGGGCCTAGGGCATTCCAAGGGCTGCCAAACACAGCTCAAGGAGGCGAAATAAGAGAAGCAGAACTTGCTCCTGAGAAACTCGTACATACACTGAACCCAAAGCGTGCCTCTTCGTGGAGACCGAAGGCCTCCCCAGCTCAGATTCTGGGCCCTGGAACACAGTGCTAACCGCTGCCTTCAAGGAGAGGTAGGCAAGGAATGTTTTCACGTCTCGCCTGCCTCTCAGGGCCTGTTCAGCTTGAGTGGAAAATATCCACAGCCTGCCCGAACGTCCTGCCGAGCAGCGAGTTGTACTGGAGTGTAGCAAACGCTTCCAAGTTGTCTGAGGGGAAAGAGGCCATTGCTGTGGTGTGAACGGCCTTCTCTGCCACTCTTTCGGAGCACAGTGCTCTCTGGGCAGGCAGGCTAGTTCCTAGAGCAGAAGCATTTGAACAGACGTCTGCCCTGGTATACTTCCTACATCCGCACATCGAGTGCATCTTTCCTACGCTCCAGGCACCCACACGGTGCACAGAACTCCTCCTGATGGCGAGACAGAAGACGCAACATTTCTTCTAGGGGGCTCGTGAGGGGCGAGGCCTCTTGAGGAGTTGGACCCTCGAATGCCGCTGAAACCACTGAGGTTGATTGCCACGTTATGTTAGCGACACACTGAGAGCATTTCAGGTTCATGGAACCCCGTGCAGTGCGCCACGAGAGAAGAAAACGCAGATGCTGCCTTGACAGGGTTAGATTGAATTGCCTCTGTCCCCCCTCCGGAAACTAACTTTCCCAGAGCCAGCACAGCTTCACGTCCCGAGCAGCGTTTTCTGCTGTGTGCCAGGATACATGAAAGGAAACCTGGGGACGCTGGGAGGCTCTGAGCTGTACGCGGCTTGCCAAAGCTTCTAGACCCTTCAGGGGTCAGTGTGGCCCTTCTGGAGAGTGACACAGCATGTTTCCTAATGGAAACCTAGTGTTACATTTCGGGGACTTTCTGCACAACCTTCCTCAGCCGCCTAGCTGGATGTCCTTGCCCAGAAGCGGCAGTTGCCAAGGAGTTCTTTCCCAGGAGCTCGTGAGACAGCATACCATGCAGAACCGCAGAGAAGGAGACCAGCCTTTCTCCGGGTTCTCAGAGGTTCGCTTTTCTGCCTTTGAGCCTCTGAACTCAGAGATCCAGTCAGCTCCCAATGATACTTTAGAACTGTAGTATTGAAGGTCTCTCTGCCATCAGCCCCCTGCTCAGCTCCCGTCTCCTAGGTGCATTCAGTGAAGTAGCATCCACTCTGCAGCCTCCCGCACCATGTTGTTTAGGAACGGCACATTTCCTCTTCGTAAAGAAATCTTTTCTTGCAGCCTGCCTGGCCCGAGCTCCTATTCCTTTTCCGAAGGCCGAGTTCGGCATAGCCCTGCAATGACCCCTTCCCTCAAGGCCGGACACATCTCTGAAAGACTATACTCCATGGGTCCCCATTCATTACATCTTACCTCCCATGAAACACAAAGGAGTTGTAGCGTGATGGGAGGAAACAACGGCCTCCTTCTCCTTCTCGGAATACCCCGTTGCCCAAGGTTACGGGCCTTGTCCAGAAGCAACAGTTGCCCAGGATTTCTTTGCTTTGAGCTCGTGAGACAGCATATCATGTAGGACCGCCGAGAAGGAGACCTGCCTCTCTCTGGTTTGGAAGAGGTTAGCTTTTCTACTCAGCCTTGGAGCACAAAGACCCAGCCAATTCCCAAGGACAGTTTCGAAGGTTACTGGTGCAGGTCTCTCTGCGCTTAGCCCACCGTTCAGCTACAGTCTGTAAAGTGCATTCAGGGAAGAGCAAGAAAGTCTCCAACGCCCCGCGTCTTGTGGGGAAGGAACAGCACATTCTCTCCTCAGTGAAGACGTCCTTTCTTGCAGACTGCCAGGCTGGGACTCCTCTTCCGTCTCAGACCACCGAGTTTGGCATAGCGTTGAAATGACCCCTTCCCTCAACGCCGTAGGCATCTCTTCAAGAACATAAACCCTGTGTGCCCATTCGTTATACCTCACCGCCCTAAGAAACACCGAAGAGCTGTGGCTGGATGGTAGGAAACAGTGGCCGTAGTGTCCTTCGATCAATATCCCGTTCCAAAGGCCCCCCCGTGAAAATCTCTTGCTTTCGAGGGCCTAGGGCATTCCAAGGGCTGCCAAACACAGCTCAAGGAGGCGAAATAAGAGAAGCAGAACTTGCTCCTGAGAAACTCGTACATACACTGAACCCAAAGCGTGCCTCTTCGTGGAGACCGAAGGCCTCCCCAGCTCAGATTCTGGGCCCTGGAACACAGTGCTAACCGCTGCCTTCAAGGAGAGGTAGGCAAGGAATGTTTTCACGTCTCGCCTGCCTCTCAGGGCCTGTTCAGCTTGAGTGGAAAATATCCACAGCCTGCCCGAACGTCCTGCCGAGCAGCGAGTTGTACTGGAGTGTAGCAAACGCTTCCAAGTTGTCTGAGGGGAAAGAGGCCATTGCTGTGGTGTGAACGGCCTTCTCTGCCACTCTTTCGGAGCACAGTGCTCTCTGGGCAGGCAGGCTAGTTCCTAGAGCAGAAGCATTTGAACAGACGTCTGCCCTGGTATACTTCCTACATCCGCACATCGAGTGCATCTTTCCTACGCTCCAGGCACCCACACGGTGCACAGAACTCCTCCTGATGGCGAGACAGAAGACGCAACATTTCTTCTAGGGGGCTCGTGAGGGGCGAGGCCTCTTGAGGAGTTGGACCCTCGAATGCCGCTGAAACCACTGAGGTTGATTGCCACGTTATGTTAGCGACACACTGAGAGCATTTCAGGTTCATGGAACCCCGTGCAGTGCGCCACGAGAGAAGAAAACGCAGATGCTGCCTTGACAGGGTTAGATTGAATTGCCTCTGTCCCCCCTCCGGAAACTAACTTTCCCAGAGCCAGCACAGCTTCACGTCCCGAGCAGCGTTTTCTGCTGTGTGCCAGGATACATGAAAGGAAACCTGGGGACGCTGGGAGGCTCTGAGCTGTACGCGGCTTGCCAAAGCTTCTAGACCCTTCAGGGGTCAGTGTGGCCCTTCTGGAGAGTGACACAGCATGTTTCCTAATGGAAACCTAGTGTTACATTTCGGGGACTTTCTGCACAACCTTCCTCAGCCGCCTAGCTGGATGTCCTTGCCCAGAAGCGGCAGTTGCCAAGGAGTTCTTTCCCAGGAGCTCGTGAGACAGCATACCATGCAGAACCGCAGAGAAGGAGACCAGCCTTTCTCCGGGTTCTCAGAGGTTCGCTTTTCTGCCTTTGAGCCTCTGAACTCAGAGATCCAGTCAGCTCCCAATGATACTTTAGAACTGTAGTATTGAAGGTCTCTCTGCCATCAGCCCCCTGCTCAGCTCCCGTCTCCTAGGTGCATTCAGTGAAGTAGCATCCACTCTGCAGCCTCCCGCACCATGTTGTTTAGGAACGGCACATTTCCTCTTCGTAAAGAAATCTTTTCTTGCAGCCTGCCTGGCCCGAGCTCCTATTCCTTTTCCGAAGGCCGAGTTCGGCATAGCCCTGCAATGACCCCTTCCCTCAAGGCCGGACACATCTCTGAAAGACTATACTCCATGGGTCCCCATTCATTACATCTTACCTCCCATGAAACACAAAGGAGTTGTAGCGTGATGGGAGGAAACAACGGCCTCCTTCTCCTTCTCGGAATACCCCGTTGCCCAAGGTTACGGGCCTTGTCCAGAAGCAACAGTTGCCCAGGATTTCTTTGCTTTGAGCTCGTGAGACAGCATATCATGTAGGACCGCCGAGAAGGAGACCTGCCTCTCTCTGGTTTGGAAGAGGTTAGCTTTTCTACTCAGCCTTGGAGCACAAAGACCCAGCCAATTCCCAAGGACAGTTTCGAAGGTTACTGGTGCAGGTCTCTCTGCGCTTAGCCCACCGTTCAGCTACAGTCTGTAAAGTGCATTCAGGGAAGAGCAAGAAAGTCTCCAACGCCCCGCGTCTTGTGGGGAAGGAACAGCACATTCTCTCCTCAGTGAAGACGTCCTTTCTTGCAGACTGCCAGGCTGGGACTCCTCTTCCGTCTCAGACCACCGAGTTTGGCATAGCGTTGAAATGACCCCTTCCCTCAACGCCGTAGGCATCTCTTCAAGAACATAAACCCTGTGTGCCCATTCGTTATACCTCACCGCCCTAAGAAACACCGAAGAGCTGTGGCTGGATGGTAGGAAACAGTGGCCGTAGTGTCCTTCGATCAATATCCCGTTCCAAAGGCCCCCCCGTGAAAATCTCTTGCTTTCGAGGGCCTAGGGCATTCCAAGGGCTGCCAAACACAGCTCAAGGAGGCGAAATAAGAGAAGCAGAACTTGCTCCTGAGAAACTCGTACATACACTGAACCCAAAGCGTGCCTCTTCGTGGAGACCGAAGGCCTCCCCAGCTCAGATTCTGGGCCCTGGAACACAGTGCTAACCGCTGCCTTCAAGGAGAGGTAGGCAAGGAATGTTTTCACGTCTCGCCTGCCTCTCAGGGCCTGTTCAGCTTGAGTGGAAAATATCCACAGCCTGCCCGAACGTCCTGCCGAGCAGCGAGTTGTACTGGAGTGTAGCAAACGCTTCCAAGTTGTCTGAGGGGAAAGAGGCCATTGCTGTGGTGTGAACGGCCTTCTCTGCCACTCTTTCGGAGCACAGTGCTCTCTGGGCAGGCAGGCTAGTTCCTAGAGCAGAAGCATTTGAACAGACGTCTGCCCTGGTATACTTCCTACATCCGCACATCGAGTGCATCTTTCCTACGCTCCAGGCACCCACACGGTGCACAGAACTCCTCCTGATGGCGAGACAGAAGACGCAACATTTCTTCTAGGGGGCTCGTGAGGGGCGAGGCCTCTTGAGGAGTTGGACCCTCGAATGCCGCTGAAACCACTGAGGTTGATTGCCACGTTATGTTAGCGACACACTGAGAGCATTTCAGGTTCATGGAACCCCGTGCAGTGCGCCACGAGAGAAGAAAACGCAGATGCTGCCTTGACAGGGTTAGATTGAATTGCCTCTGTCCCCCCTCCGGAAACTAACTTTCCCAGAGCCAGCACAGCTTCACGTCCCGAGCAGCGTTTTCTGCTGTGTGCCAGGATACATGAAAGGAAACCTGGGGACGCTGGGAGGCTCTGAGCTGTACGCGGCTTGCCAAAGCTTCTAGACCCTTCAGGGGTCAGTGTGGCCCTTCTGGAGAGTGACACAGCATGTTTCCTAATGGAAACCTAGTGTTACATTTCGGGGACTTTCTGCACAACCTTCCTCAGCCGCCTAGCTGGATGTCCTTGCCCAGAAGCGGCAGTTGCCAAGGAGTTCTTTCCCAGGAGCTCGTGAGACAGCATACCATGCAGAACCGCAGAGAAGGAGACCAGCCTTTCTCCGGGTTCTCAGAGGTTCGCTTTTCTGCCTTTGAGCCTCTGAACTCAGAGATCCAGTCAGCTCCCAATGATACTTTAGAACTGTAGTATTGAAGGTCTCTCTGCCATCAGCCCCCTGCTCAGCTCCCGTCTCCTAGGTGCATTCAGTGAAGTAGCATCCACTCTGCAGCCTCCCGCACCATGTTGTTTAGGAACGGCACATTTCCTCTTCGTAAAGAAATCTTTTCTTGCAGCCTGCCTGGCCCGAGCTCCTATTCCTTTTCCGAAGGCCGAGTTCGGCATAGCCCTGCAATGACCCCTTCCCTCAAGGCCGGACACATCTCTGAAAGACTATACTCCATGGGTCCCCATTCATTACATCTTACCTCCCATGAAACACAAAGGAGTTGTAGCGTGATGGGAGGAAACAACGGCCTCCTTCTCCTTCTCGGAATACCCCGTTGCCCAAGGTTACGGGCCTTGTCCAGAAGCAACAGTTGCCCAGGATTTCTTTGCTTTGAGCTCGTGAGACAGCATATCATGTAGGACCGCCGAGAAGGAGACCTGCCTCTCTCTGGTTTGGAAGAGGTTAGCTTTTCTACTCAGCCTTGGAGCACAAAGACCCAGCCAATTCCCAAGGACAGTTTCGAAGGTTACTGGTGCAGGTCTCTCTGCGCTTAGCCCACCGTTCAGCTACAGTCTGTAAAGTGCATTCAGGGAAGAGCAAGAAAGTCTCCAACGCCCCGCGTCTTGTGGGGAAGGAACAGCACATTCTCTCCTCAGTGAAGACGTCCTTTCTTGCAGACTGCCAGGCTGGGACTCCTCTTCCGTCTCAGACCACCGAGTTTGGCATAGCGTTGAAATGACCCCTTCCCTCAACGCCGTAGGCATCTCTTCAAGAACATAAACCCTGTGTGCCCATTCGTTATACCTCACCGCCCTAAGAAACACCGAAGAGCTGTGGCTGGATGGTAGGAAACAGTGGCCGTAGTGTCCTTCGATCAATATCCCGTTCCAAAGGCCCCCCCGTGAAAATCTCTTGCTTTCGAGGGCCTAGGGCATTCCAAGGGCTGCCAAACACAGCTCAAGGAGGCGAAATAAGAGAAGCAGAACTTGCTCCTGAGAAACTCGTACATACACTGAACCCAAAGCGTGCCTCTTCGTGGAGACCGAAGGCCTCCCCAGCTCAGATTCTGGGCCCTGGAACACAGTGCTAACCGCTGCCTTCAAGGAGAGGTAGGCAAGGAATGTTTTCACGTCTCGCCTGCCTCTCAGGGCCTGTTCAGCTTGAGTGGAAAATATCCACAGCCTGCCCGAACGTCCTGCCGAGCAGCGAGTTGTACTGGAGTGTAGCAAACGCTTCCAAGTTGTCTGAGGGGAAAGAGGCCATTGCTGTGGTGTGAACGGCCTTCTCTGCCACTCTTTCGGAGCACAGTGCTCTCTGGGCAGGCAGGCTAGTTCCTAGAGCAGAAGCATTTGAACAGACGTCTGCCCTGGTATACTTCCTACATCCGCACATCGAGTGCATCTTTCCTACGCTCCAGGCACCCACACGGTGCACAGAACTCCTCCTGATGGCGAGACAGAAGACGCAACATTTCTTCTAGGGGGCTCGTGAGGGGCGAGGCCTCTTGAGGAGTTGGACCCTCGAATGCCGCTGAAACCACTGAGGTTGATTGCCACGTTATGTTAGCGACACACTG
The DNA here is from genome assembly GCF_965194805.1 of Balaenoptera borealis. NCBI lineage: Eukaryota > Metazoa > Chordata > Mammalia > Artiodactyla > Balaenopteridae > Balaenoptera > Balaenoptera borealis. The sequence continues at coordinate 29,560 of NW_028122893.1, forward strand.
AGAGCATTTCAGGTTCATGGAACCCCGTGCAGTGCGCCACGAGAGAAGAAAACGCAGATGCTGCCTTGACAGGGTTAGATTGAATTGCCTCTGTCCCCCCTCCGGAAACTAACTTTCCCAGAGCCAGCACAGCTTCACGTCCCGAGCAGCGTTTTCTGCTGTGTGCCAGGATACATGAAAGGAAACCTGGGGACGCTGGGAGGCTCTGAGCTGTACGCGGCTTGCCAAAGCTTCTAGACCCTTCAGGGGTCAGTGTGGCCCTTCTGGAGAGTGACACAGCATGTTTCCTAATGGAAACCTAGTGTTACATTTCGGGGACTTTCTGCACAACCTTCCTCAGCCGCCTAGCTGGATGTCCTTGCCCAGAAGCGGCAGTTGCCAAGGAGTTCTTTCCCAGGAGCTCGTGAGACAGCATACCATGCAGAACCGCAGAGAAGGAGACCAGCCTTTCTCCGGGTTCTCAGAGGTTCGCTTTTCTGCCTTTGAGCCTCTGAACTCAGAGATCCAGTCAGCTCCCAATGATACTTTAGAACTGTAGTATTGAAGGTCTCTCTGCCATCAGCCCCCTGCTCAGCTCCCGTCTCCTAGGTGCATTCAGTGAAGTAGCATCCACTCTGCAGCCTCCCGCACCATGTTGTTTAGGAACGGCACATTTCCTCTTCGTAAAGAAATCTTTTCTTGCAGCCTGCCTGGCCCGAGCTCCTATTCCTTTTCCGAAGGCCGAGTTCGGCATAGCCCTGCAATGACCCCTTCCCTCAAGGCCGGACACATCTCTGAAAGACTATACTCCATGGGTCCCCATTCATTACATCTTACCTCCCATGAAACACAAAGGAGTTGTAGCGTGATGGGAGGAAACAACGGCCTCCTTCTCCTTCTCGGAATACCCCGTTGCCCAAGGTTACGGGCCTTGTCCAGAAGCAACAGTTGCCCAGGATTTCTTTGCTTTGAGCTCGTGAGACAGCATATCATGTAGGACCGCCGAGAAGGAGACCTGCCTCTCTCTGGTTTGGAAGAGGTTAGCTTTTCTACTCAGCCTTGGAGCACAAAGACCCAGCCAATTCCCAAGGACAGTTTCGAAGGTTACTGGTGCAGGTCTCTCTGCGCTTAGCCCACCGTTCAGCTACAGTCTGTAAAGTGCATTCAGGGAAGAGCAAGAAAGTCTCCAACGCCCCGCGTCTTGTGGGGAAGGAACAGCACATTCTCTCCTCAGTGAAGACGTCCTTTCTTGCAGACTGCCAGGCTGGGACTCCTCTTCCGTCTCAGACCACCGAGTTTGGCATAGCGTTGAAATGACCCCTTCCCTCAACGCCGTAGGCATCTCTTCAAGAACATAAACCCTGTGTGCCCATTCGTTATACCTCACCGCCCTAAGAAACACCGAAGAGCTGTGGCTGGATGGTAGGAAACAGTGGCCGTAGTGTCCTTCGATCAATATCCCGTTCCAAAGGCCCCCCCGTGAAAATCTCTTGCTTTCGAGGGCCTAGGGCATTCCAAGGGCTGCCAAACACAGCTCAAGGAGGCGAAATAAGAGAAGCAGAACTTGCTCCTGAGAAACTCGTACATACACTGAACCCAAAGCGTGCCTCTTCGTGGAGACCGAAGGCCTCCCCAGCTCAGATTCTGGGCCCTGGAACACAGTGCTAACCGCTGCCTTCAAGGAGAGGTAGGCAAGGAATGTTTTCACGTCTCGCCTGCCTCTCAGGGCCTGTTCAGCTTGAGTGGAAAATATCCACAGCCTGCCCGAACGTCCTGCCGAGCAGCGAGTTGTACTGGAGTGTAGCAAACGCTTCCAAGTTGTCTGAGGGGAAAGAGGCCATTGCTGTGGTGTGAACGGCCTTCTCTGCCACTCTTTCGGAGCACAGTGCTCTCTGGGCAGGCAGGCTAGTTCCTAGAGCAGAAGCATTTGAACAGACGTCTGCCCTGGTATACTTCCTACATCCGCACATCGAGTGCATCTTTCCTACGCTCCAGGCACCCACACGGTGCACAGAACTCCTCCTGATGGCGAGACAGAAGACGCAACATTTCTTCTAGGGGGCTCGTGAGGGGCGAGGCCTCTTGAGGAGTTGGACCCTCGAATGCCGCTGAAACCACTGAGGTTGATTGCCACGTTATGTTAGCGACACACTGAGAGCATTTCAGGTTCATGGAACCCCGTGCAGTGCGCCACGAGAGAAGAAAACGCAGATGCTGCCTTGACAGGGTTAGATTGAATTGCCTCTGTCCCCCCTCCGGAAACTAACTTTCCCAGAGCCAGCACAGCTTCACGTCCCGAGCAGCGTTTTCTGCTGTGTGCCAGGATACATGAAAGGAAACCTGGGGACGCTGGGAGGCTCTGAGCTGTACGCGGCTTGCCAAAGCTTCTAGACCCTTCAGGGGTCAGTGTGGCCCTTCTGGAGAGTGACACAGCATGTTTCCTAATGGAAACCTAGTGTTACATTTCGGGGACTTTCTGCACAACCTTCCTCAGCCGCCTAGCTGGATGTCCTTGCCCAGAAGCGGCAGTTGCCAAGGAGTTCTTTCCCAGGAGCTCGTGAGACAGCATACCATGCAGAACCGCAGAGAAGGAGACCAGCCTTTCTCCGGGTTCTCAGAGGTTCGCTTTTCTGCCTTTGAGCCTCTGAACTCAGAGATCCAGTCAGCTCCCAATGATACTTTAGAACTGTAGTATTGAAGGTCTCTCTGCCATCAGCCCCCTGCTCAGCTCCCGTCTCCTAGGTGCATTCAGTGAAGTAGCATCCACTCTGCAGCCTCCCGCACCATGTTGTTTAGGAACGGCACATTTCCTCTTCGTAAAGAAATCTTTTCTTGCAGCCTGCCTGGCCCGAGCTCCTATTCCTTTTCCGAAGGCCGAGTTCGGCATAGCCCTGCAATGACCCCTTCCCTCAAGGCCGGACACATCTCTGAAAGACTATACTCCATGGGTCCCCATTCATTACATCTTACCTCCCATGAAACACAAAGGAGTTGTAGCGTGATGGGAGGAAACAACGGCCTCCTTCTCCTTCTCGGAATACCCCGTTGCCCAAGGTTACGGGCCTTGTCCAGAAGCAACAGTTGCCCAGGATTTCTTTGCTTTGAGCTCGTGAGACAGCATATCATGTAGGACCGCCGAGAAGGAGACCTGCCTCTCTCTGGTTTGGAAGAGGTTAGCTTTTCTACTCAGCCTTGGAGCACAAAGACCCAGCCAATTCCCAAGGACAGTTTCGAAGGTTACTGGTGCAGGTCTCTCTGCGCTTAGCCCACCGTTCAGCTACAGTCTGTAAAGTGCATTCAGGGAAGAGCAAGAAAGTCTCCAACGCCCCGCGTCTTGTGGGGAAGGAACAGCACATTCTCTCCTCAGTGAAGACGTCCTTTCTTGCAGACTGCCAGGCTGGGACTCCTCTTCCGTCTCAGACCACCGAGTTTGGCATAGCGTTGAAATGACCCCTTCCCTCAACGCCGTAGGCATCTCTTCAAGAACATAAACCCTGTGTGCCCATTCGTTATACCTCACCGCCCTAAGAAACACCGAAGAGCTGTGGCTGGATGGTAGGAAACAGTGGCCGTAGTGTCCTTCGATCAATATCCCGTTCCAAAGGCCCCCCCGTGAAAATCTCTTGCTTTCGAGGGCCTAGGGCATTCCAAGGGCTGCCAAACACAGCTCAAGGAGGCGAAATAAGAGAAGCAGAACTTGCTCCTGAGAAACTCGTACATACACTGAACCCAAAGCGTGCCTCTTCGTGGAGACCGAAGGCCTCCCCAGCTCAGATTCTGGGCCCTGGAACACAGTGCTAACCGCTGCCTTCAAGGAGAGGTAGGCAAGGAATGTTTTCACGTCTCGCCTGCCTCTCAGGGCCTGTTCAGCTTGAGTGGAAAATATCCACAGCCTGCCCGAACGTCCTGCCGAGCAGCGAGTTGTACTGGAGTGTAGCAAACGCTTCCAAGTTGTCTGAGGGGAAAGAGGCCATTGCTGTGGTGTGAACGGCCTTCTCTGCCACTCTTTCGGAGCACAGTGCTCTCTGGGCAGGCAGGCTAGTTCCTAGAGCAGAAGCATTTGAACAGACGTCTGCCCTGGTATACTTCCTACATCCGCACATCGAGTGCATCTTTCCTACGCTCCAGGCACCCACACGGTGCACAGAACTCCTCCTGATGGCGAGACAGAAGACGCAACATTTCTTCTAGGGGGCTCGTGAGGGGCGAGGCCTCTTGAGGAGTTGGACCCTCGAATGCCGCTGAAACCACTGAGGTTGATTGCCACGTTATGTTAGCGACACACTGAGAGCATTTCAGGTTCATGGAACCCCGTGCAGTGCGCCACGAGAGAAGAAAACGCAGATGCTGCCTTGACAGGGTTAGATTGAATTGCCTCTGTCCCCCCTCCGGAAACTAACTTTCCCAGAGCCAGCACAGCTTCACGTCCCGAGCAGCGTTTTCTGCTGTGTGCCAGGATACATGAAAGGAAACCTGGGGACGCTGGGAGGCTCTGAGCTGTACGCGGCTTGCCAAAGCTTCTAGACCCTTCAGGGGTCAGTGTGGCCCTTCTGGAGAGTGACACAGCATGTTTCCTAATGGAAACCTAGTGTTACATTTCGGGGACTTTCTGCACAACCTTCCTCAGCCGCCTAGCTGGATGTCCTTGCCCAGAAGCGGCAGTTGCCAAGGAGTTCTTTCCCAGGAGCTCGTGAGACAGCATACCATGCAGAACCGCAGAGAAGGAGACCAGCCTTTCTCCGGGTTCTCAGAGGTTCGCTTTTCTGCCTTTGAGCCTCTGAACTCAGAGATCCAGTCAGCTCCCAATGATACTTTAGAACTGTAGTATTGAAGGTCTCTCTGCCATCAGCCCCCTGCTCAGCTCCCGTCTCCTAGGTGCATTCAGTGAAGTAGCATCCACTCTGCAGCCTCCCGCACCATGTTGTTTAGGAACGGCACATTTCCTCTTCGTAAAGAAATCTTTTCTTGCAGCCTGCCTGGCCCGAGCTCCTATTCCTTTTCCGAAGGCCGAGTTCGGCATAGCCCTGCAATGACCCCTTCCCTCAAGGCCGGACACATCTCTGAAAGACTATACTCCATGGGTCCCCATTCATTACATCTTACCTCCCATGAAACACAAAGGAGTTGTAGCGTGATGGGAGGAAACAACGGCCTCCTTCTCCTTCTCGGAATACCCCGTTGCCCAAGGTTACGGGCCTTGTCCAGAAGCAACAGTTGCCCAGGATTTCTTTGCTTTGAGCTCGTGAGACAGCATATCATGTAGGACCGCCGAGAAGGAGACCTGCCTCTCTCTGGTTTGGAAGAGGTTAGCTTTTCTACTCAGCCTTGGAGCACAAAGACCCAGCCAATTCCCAAGGACAGTTTCGAAGGTTACTGGTGCAGGTCTCTCTGCGCTTAGCCCACCGTTCAGCTACAGTCTGTAAAGTGCATTCAGGGAAGAGCAAGAAAGTCTCCAACGCCCCGCGTCTTGTGGGGAAGGAACAGCACATTCTCTCCTCAGTGAAGACGTCCTTTCTTGCAGACTGCCAGGCTGGGACTCCTCTTCCGTCTCAGACCACCGAGTTTGGCATAGCGTTGAAATGACCCCTTCCCTCAAGGCCGTAGGCATCTCTTCAAGAACATAAACCCTGTGTGCCCATTCGTTATACCTCACCGCCCTAAGAAACACCGAAGAGCTGTGGCTGGATGGTAGGAAACAGTGGCCGTAGTGTCCTTCGATCAATATCCCGTTCCAAAGGCCCCCCCGTGAAAATCTCTTGCTTTCGAGGGCCTAGGGCATTCCAAGGGCTGCCAAACACAGCTCAAGGAGGCGAAATAAGAGAAGCAGAACTTGCTCCTGAGAAACTCGTACATACACTGAACCCAAAGCGTGCCTCTTCGTGGAGACCGAAGGCCTCCCCAGCTCAGATTCTGGGCCCTGGAACACAGTGCTAACCACTGCCTTCAAGGAGAGGTAGGCAAGGAATGTTTTCACGTCTCGCCTGCCTCTCAGGGCCTGTTCAGCTTGAGTGGAAAATATCCACAGCCTGCCCGAACGTCCTGCCGAGCAGCGAGTTGTACTGGAGTGTAGCAAACGCTTCCAAGTTGTCTGAGGGGAAAGAGGCCATTGCTGTGGTGTGAACGGCCTTCTCTGCCACTCTTTCGGAGCACAGTGCTCTCTGGGCAGGCAGGCTAGTTCCTAGAGCAGAAGCATTTGAACAGACGTCTGCCCTGGTATACTTCCTACATCCGCACATCGAGTGCATCTTTCCTACGCTCCAGGCACCCACACGGTGCACAGAACTCCTCCTGATGGCGAGACAGAAGACGCAACATTTCTTCTAGGGGGCTCGTGAGGGGCGAGGCCTCTTGAGGAGTTGGACCCTCGAATGCCGCTGAAACCACTGAGGTTGATTGCCACGTTATGTTAGCGACACACTGAGAGCATTTCAGGTTCATGGAACCCCGTGCAGTGCGCCACGAGAGAAGAAAACGCAGATGCTGCCTTGACAGGGTTAGATTGAATTGCCTCTGTCCCCCCTCCGGAAACTAACTTTCCCAGAGCCAGCACAGCTTCACGTCCCGAGCAGCGTTTTCTGCTGTGTGCCAGGATACATGAAAGGAAACCTGGGGACGCTGGGAGGCTCTGAGCTGTACGCGGCTTGCCAAAGCTTCTAGACCCTTCAGGGGTCAGTGTGGCCCTTCTGGAGAGTGACACAGCATGTTTCCTAATGGAAACCTAGTGTTACATTTCGGGGACTTTCTGCACAACCTTCCTCAGCCGCCTAGCTGGATGTCCTTGCCCAGAAGCGGCAGTTGCCAAGGAGTTCTTTCCCAGGAGCTCGTGAGACAGCATACCATGCAGAACCGCAGAGAAGGAGACCAGCCTTTCTCCGGGTTCTCAGAGGTTCGCTTTTCTGCCTTTGAGCCTCTGAACTCAGAGATCCAGTCAGCTCCCAATGATACTTTAGAACTGTAGTATTGAAGGTCTCTCTGCCATCAGCCCCCTGCTCAGCTCCCGTCTCCTAGGTGCATTCAGTGAAGTAGCATCCACTCTGCAGCCTCCCGCACCATGTTGTTTAGGAACGGCACATTTCCTCTTCGTAAAGAAATCTTTTCTTGCAGCCTGCCTGGCCCGAGCTCCTATTCCTTTTCCGAAGGCCGAGTTCGGCATAGCCCTGCAATGACCCCTTCCCTCAAGGCCGGACACATCTCTGAAAGACTATACTCCATGGGTCCCCATTCATTACATCTTACCTCCCATGAAACACAAAGGAGTTGTAGCGTGATGGGAGGAAACAACGGCCTCCTTCTCCTTCTCGGAATACCCCGTTGCCCAAGGTTACGGGCCTTGTCCAGAAGCAACAGTTGCCCAGGATTTCTTTGCTTTGAGCTCGTGAGACAGCATATCATGTAGGACCGCCGAGAAGGAGACCTGCCTCTCTCTGGTTTGGAAGAGGTTAGCTTTTCTACTCAGCCTTGGAGCACAAAGACCCAGCCAATTCCCAAGGACAGTTTCGAAGGTTACTGGTGCACGTCTCTCTGCGCTTAGCCCACCGTTCAGCTACAGTCTGTAAAGTGCATTCAGGGAAGAGCAAGAAAGTCTCCAACGCCCCGCGTCTTGTGGGGAAGGAACAGCACATTCTCTCCTCAGTGAAGACGTCCTTTCTTGCAGACTGCCAGGCTGGGACTCCTCTTCCGTCTCAGACCACCGAGTTTGGCATAGCGTTGAAATGACCCCTTCCCTCAACGCCGTACGCATCTCTTCAAGAACATAAACCCTGTGTGCCCATTCGTTATACCTCACCGCCCTAAGAAACACCGAAGAGCTGTGGCTGGATGGTAGGAAACAGTGGCCGTAGTGTCCTTCGATCAATATCCCGTTCCAAAGGCCCCCCCGTGAAAATCTCTTGCTTTCGAGGGCCTAGGGCATTCCAAGGGCTGCCAAACACAGCTCAAGGAGGCGAAATAAGAGAAGCAGAACTTGCTCCTGAGAAACTCGTACATACACTGAACCCAAAGCGTGCCTCTTCGTGGAGACCGAAGGCCTCCCCAGCTCAGATTCTGGGCCCTGGAACACAGTGCTAACCGCTGCCTTCAAGGAGAGGTAGGCAAGGAATGTTTTCACGTCTCGCCTGCCTCTCAGGGCCTGTTCAGCTTGAGTGGAAAATATCCACAGCCTGCCCGAACGTCCTGCCGAGCAGCGAGTTGTACTGGAGTGTAGCAAACGCTTCCAAGTTGTCTGAGGGGAAAGAGGCCATTGCTGTGGTGTGAACGGCCTTCTCTGCCACTCTTTCGGAGCACAGTGCTCTCTGGGCAGGCAGGCTAGTTCCTAGAGCAGAAGCATTTGAACAGACGTCTGCCCTGGTATACTTCCTACATCCGCACATCGAGTGCATCTTTCCTACGCTCCAGGCACCCACACGGTGCACAGAACTCCTCCTGATGGCGAGACAGAAGACGCAACATTTCTTCTAGGGGGCTCGTGAGGGGCGAGGCCTCTTGAGGAGTTGGACCCTCGAATGCCGCTGAAACCACTGAGGTTGATTGCCACGTTATGTTAGCGACACACTGAGAGCATTTCAGGTTCATGGAACCCCGTGCAGTGCGCCACGAGAGAAGAAAACGCAGATGCTGCCTTGACAGGGTTAGATTGAATTGCCTCTGTCCCCCCTCCGGAAACTAACTTTCCCAGAGCCAGCACAGCTTCACGTCCCGAGCAGCGTTTTCTGCTGTGTGCCAGGATACATGAAAGGAAACCTGGGGACGCTGGGAGGCTCTGAGCTGTACGCGGCTTGCCAAAGCTTCTAGACCCTTCAGGGGTCAGTGTGGCCCTTCTGGAGAGTGACACAGCATGTTTCCTAATGGAAACCTAGTGTTACATTTCGGGGACTTTCTGCACAACCTTCCTCAGCCGCCTAGCTGGATGTCCTTGCCCAGAAGCGGCAGTTGCCAAGGAGTTCTTTCCCAGGAGCTCGTGAGACAGCATACCATGCAGAACCGCAGAGAAGGAGACCAGCCTTTCTCCGGGTTCTCAGAGGTTCGCTTTTCTGCCTTTGAGCCTCTGAAGTCAGAGATCCAGTCAGCTCCCAATGATACTTTAGAACTGTAGTATTGAAGGTCTCTCTGCCATCAGCCCCCTGCTCAGCTCCCGTCTCCTAGGTGCATTCAGTGAAGTAGCATCCACTCTGCAGCCTCCCGCACCATGTTGTTTAGGAACGGCACATTTCCTCTTCGTAAAGAAATCTTTTCTTGCAGCCTGCCTGGCCCGAGCTCCTATTCCTTTTCCGAAGGCCGAGTTCGGCATAGCCCTGCAATGACCCCTTCCCTCAAGGCCGGACACATCTCTGAAAGACTATACTCCATGGGTCCCCATTCATTACATCTTACCTCCCATGAAACACAAAGGAGTTGTAGCGTGATGGGAGGAAACAACGGCCTCCTTCTCCTTCTCGGAATACCCCGTTGCCCAAGGTTACGGGCCTTGTCCAGAAGCAACAGTTGCCCAGGATTTCTTTGCTTTGAGCTCGTGAGACAGCATATCATGTAGGACCGCCGAGAAGGAGACCTGCCTCTCTCTGGTTTGGAAGAGGTTAGCTTTTCTACTCAGCCTTGGAGCACAAAGACCCAGCCAATTCCCAAGGACAGTTTCGAAGGTTACTGGTGCAGGTCTCTCTGCGCTTAGCCCACCGTTCAGCTACAGTCTGTAAAGTGCATTCAGGGAAGAGCAAGAAAGTCTCCAACGCCCCGCGTCTTGTGGGGAAGGAACAGCACATTCTCTCCTCAGTGAAGACGTCCTTTCTTGCAGACTGCCAGGCTGGGACTCCTCTTCCGTCTCAGACCACCGAGTTTGGCATAGCGTTGAAATGACCCCTTCCCTCAACGCCGTAGGCATCTCTTCAAGAACATAAACCCTGTGTGCCCATTCGTTATACCTCACCGCCCTAAGAAACACCGAAGAGCTGTGGCTGGATGGTAGGAAACAGTGGCCGTAGTGTCCTTCGATCAATATCCCGTTCCAAAGGCCCCCCCGTGAAAATCTCTTGCTTTCGAGGGCCTAGGGCATTCCAAGGGCTGCCAAACACAGCTCAAGGAGGCGAAATAAGAGAAGCAGAACTTGCTCCTGAGAAACTCGTACATACACTGAACCCAAAGCGTGCCTCTTCGTGGAGACCGAAGGCCTCCCCAGCTCAGATTCTGGGCCCTGGAACACAGTGCTAACCGCTGCCTTCAAGGAGAGGTAGGCAAGGAATGTTTTCACGTCTCGCCTGCCTCTCAGGGCCTGTTCAGCTTGAGTGGAAAATATCCACAGCCTGCCCGAACGTCCTGCCGAGCAGCGAGCTGTACTGGAGTGTAGCAAACGCTTCCAAGTTGTCTGAGGGGAAAGAGGCCATTGCTGTGGTGTGAACGGCCTTCTCTGCCACTCTTTCGGAGCACAGTGCTCTCTGGGCAGGCAGGCTAGTTCCTAGAGCAGAAGCATTTGAACAGACGTCTGCCCTGGTATACTTCCTACATCCGCACATCGAGTGCATCTTTCCTACGCTCCAGGCACCCACACGGTGCACAGAACTCCTCCTGATGGCGAGACAGAAGACGCAACATTTCTTCTAGGGGGCTCGTGAGGGGCGAGGCCTCTTGAGGAGTTGGACCCTCGAATGCCGCTGAAACCACTGAGGTTGATTGCCACGTTATGTTAGCGACACACTGAGAGCATTTCAGGTTCATGGAACCCCGTGCAGTGCGCCACGAGAGAAGAAAACGCAGATGCTGCCTTGACAGGGTTAGATTGAATTGCCTCTGTCCCCCCTCCGGAAACTAACTTTCCCAGAGCCAGCACAGCTTCACGTCCCGAGCAGCGTTTTCTGCTGTGTGCCAGGATACATGAAAGGAAACCTGGGGACGCTGGGAGGCTCTGAGCTGTACGCGGCTTGCCAAAGCTTCTAGACCCTTCAGGGGTCAGTGTGGCCCTTCTGGAGAGTGACACAGCATGTTTCCTAATGGAAACCTAGTGTTACATTTCGGGGACTTTCTGCACAACCTTCCTCAGCCGCCTAGCTGGATGTCCTTGCCCAGAAGCGGCAGTTGCCAAGGAGTTCTTTCCCAGGAGCTCGTGAGACAGCATACCATGCAGAACCGCAGAGAAGGAGACCAGCCTTTCTCCGGGTTCTCAGAGGTTCGCTTTTCTGCCTTTGAGCCTCTGAACTCAGAGATCCAGTCAGCTCCCAATGATACTTTAGAACTGTAGTATTGAAGGTCTCTCTGCCATCAGCCCCCTGCTCAGCTCCCGTCTCCTAGGTGCATTCAGTGAAGTAGCATCCACTCTGCAGCCTCCCGCACCATGTTGTTTAGGAACGGCACATTTCCTCTTCGTAAAGAAATCTTTTCTTGCAGCCTGCCTGGCCCGAGCTCCTATTCCTTTTCCGAAGGCCGAGTTCGGCATAGCCCTGCAATGACCCCTTCCCTCAAGGCCGGACACATCTCTGAAAGACTATACTCCATGGGTCCCCATTCATTACATCTTACCTCCCATGAAACACAAAGGAGTTGTAGCGTGATGGGAGGAAACAACGGCCTCCTTCTCCTTCTCGGAATACCCCGTTGCCCAAGGTTACGGGCCTTGTCCAGAAGCAACAGTTGCCCAGGATTTCTTTGCTTTGAGCTCGTGAGACAGCATATCATGTAGGACCGCCGAGAAGGAGACCTGCCTCTCTCTGGTTTGGAAGAGGTTAGCTTTTCTACTCAGCCTTGGAGCACAAAGACCCAGCCAATTCCCAAGGACAGTTTCGAAGGTTACTGGTGCACGTCTCTCTGCGCTTAGCCCACCGTTCAGCTACAGTCTGTAAAGTGCATTCAGGGAAGAGCAAGAAAGTCTCCAACGCCCCGCGTCTTGTGGGGAAGGAACAGCACATTCTCTCCTCAGTGAAGACGTCCTTTCTTGCAGACTGCCAGGCTGGGACTCCTCTTCCGTCTCAGACCACCGAGTTTGGCATAGCGTTGAAATGACCCCTTCCCTCAACGCCGTACGCATCTCTTCAAGAACATAAACCCTGTGTGCCCATTCGTTATACCTCACCGCCCTAAGAAACACCGAAGAGCTGTGGCTGGATGGTAGGAAACAGTGGCCGTAGTGTCCTTCGATCAATATCCCGTTCCAAAGGCCCCCCCGTGAAAATCTCTTGCTTTCGAGGGCCTAGGGCATTCCAAGGGCTGCCAAACACAGCTCAAGGAGGCGAAATAAGAGAAGCAGAACTTGCTCCTGAGAAACTCGTACATACACTGAACCCAAAGCGTGCCTCTTCGTGGAGACCGAAGGCCTCCCCAGCTCAGATTCTGGGCCCTGGAACACAGTGCTAACCGCTGCCTTCAAGGAGAGGTAGGCAAGGAATGTTTTCACGTCTCGCCTGCCTCTCAGGGCCTGTTCAGCTTGAGTGGAAAATATCCACAGCCTGCCCGAACGTCCTGCCGAGCAGCGAGTTGTACTGGAGTGTAGCAAACGCTTCCAAGTTGTCTGAGGGGAAAGAGGCCATTGCTGTGGTGTGAACGGCCTTCTCTGCCACTCTTTCGGAGCACAGTGCTCTCTGGGCAGGCAGGCTAGTTCCTAGAGCAGAAGCATTTGAACAGACGTCTGCCCTGGTATACTTCCTACATCCGCACATCGAGTGCATCTTTCCTACGCTCCAGGCACCCACACGGTGCACAGAACTCCTCCTGATGGCGAGACAGAAGACGCAACATTTCTTCTAGGGGGCTCGTGAGGGGCGAGGCCTCTTGAGGAGTTGGACCCTCGAATGCCGCTGAAACCACTGAGGTTGATTGCCACGTTATGTTAGCGACACACTGAGAGCATTTCAGGTTCATGGAACCCCGTGCAGTGCGCCACGAGAGAAGAAAACGCAGATGCTGCCTTGACAGGGTTAGATTGAATTGCCTCTGTCCCCCCTCCGGAAACTAACTTTCCCAGAGCCAGCACAGCTTCACGTCCCGAGCAGCGTTTTCTGCTGTGTGCCAGGATACATGAAAGGAAACCTGGGGACGCTGGGAGGCTCTGAGCTGTACGCGGCTTGCCAAAGCTTCTAGACCCTTCAGGGGTCAGTGTGGCCCTTCTGGAGAGTGACACAGCATGTTTCCTAATGGAAACCTAGTGTTACATTTCGGGGACTTTCTGCACAACCTTCCTCAGCCGCCTAGCTGGATGTCCTTGCCCAGAAGCGGCAGTTGCCAAGGAGTTCTTTCCCAGGAGCTCGTGAGACAGCATACCATGCAGAACCGCAGAGAAGGAGACCAGCCTTTCTCCGGGTTCTCAGAGGTTCGCTTTTCTGCCTTTGAGCCTCTGAACTCAGAGATCCAGTCAGCTCCCAATGATACTTTAGAACTGTAGTATTGAAGGTCTCTCTGCCATCAGCCCCCTGCTCAGCTCCCGTCTCCTAGGTGCATTCAGTGAAGTAGCATCCACTCTGCAGCCTCCCGCACCATGTTGTTTAGGAACGGCACATTTCCTCTTCGTAAAGAAATCTTTTCTTGCAGCCTGCCTGGCCCGAGCTCCTATTCCTTTTCCGAAGGCCGAGTTCGGCATAGCCCTGCAATGACCCCTTCCCTCAAGGCCGGACACATCTCTGAAAGACTATACTCCATGGGTCCCCATTCATTACATCTTACCTCCCATGAAACACAAAGGAGTTGTAGCGTGATGGGAGGAAACAACGGCCTCCTTCTCCTTCTCGGAATACCCCGTTGCCCAAGGTTACGGGCCTTGTCCAGAAGCAACAGTTGCCCAGGATTTCTTTGCTTTGAGCTCGTGAGACAGCATATCATGTAGGACCGCCGAGAAGGAGACCTGCCTCTCTCTGGTTTGGAAGAGGTTAGCTTTTCTACTCAGCCTTGGAGCACAAAGACCCAGCCAATTCCCAAGGACAGTTTCGAAGGTTACTGGTGCAGGTCTCTCTGCGCTTAGCCCACCGTTCAGCTACAGTCTGTAAAGTGCATTCAGGGAAGAGCAAGAAAGTCTCCAACGCCCCGCGTCTTGTGGGGAAGGAACAGCACATTCTCTCCTCAGTGAAGACGTCCTTTCTTGCAGACTGCCAGGCTGGGACTCCTCTTCCGTCTCAGACCACCGAGTTTGGCATAGCGTTGAAATGACCCCTTCCCTCAACGCCGTAGGCATCTCTTCAAGAACATAAACCCTGTGTGCCCATTCGTTATACCTCACCGCCCTAAGAAACACCGAAGAGCTGTGGCTGGATGGTAGGAAACAGTGGCCGTAGTGTCCTTCGATCAATATCCCGTTCCAAAGGCCCCCCCGTGAAAATCTCTTGCTTTCGAGGGCCTAGGGCATTCCAAGGGCTGCCAAACACAGCTCAAGGAGGCGAAATAAGAGAAGCAGAACTTGCTCCTGAGAAACTCGTACATACACTGAACCCAAAGCGTGCCTCTTCGTGGAGACCGAAGGCCTCCCCAGCTCAGATTCTGGGCCCTGGAACACAGTGCTAACCGCTGCCTTCAAGGAGAGGTAGGCAAGGAATGTTTTCACGTCTCGCCTGCCTCTCAGGGCCTGTTCAGCTTGAGTGGAAAATATCCACAGCCTGCCCGAACGTCCTGCCGAGCAGCGAGTTGTACTGGAGTGTAGCAAACGCTTCCAAGTTGTCTGAGGGGAAAGAGGCCATTGCTGTGGTGTGAACGGCCTTCTCTGCCACTCTTTCGGAGCACAGTGCTCTCTGGGCAGGCAGGCTAGTTCCTAGAGCAGAAGCATTTGAACAGACGTCTGCCCTGGTATACTTCCTACATCCGCACATCGAGTGCATCTTTCCTACGCTCCAGGCACCCACACGGTGCACAGAACTCCTCCTGATGGCGAGACAGAAGACGCAACATTTCTTCTAGGGGGCTCGTGAGGGGCGAGGCCTCTTGAGGAGTTGGACCCTCGAATGCCGCTGAAACCACTGAGGTTGATTGCCACGTTATGTTAGCGACACACTGAGAGCATTTCAGGTTCATGGAACCCCGTGCAGTGCGCCACGAGAGAAGAAAACGCAGATGCTGCCTTGACAGGGTTAGATTGAATTGCCTCTGTCCCCCCTCCGGAAACTAACTTTCCCAGAGCCAGCACAGCTTCACGTCCCGAGCAGCGTTTTCTGCTGTGTGCCAGGATACATGAAAGGAAACCTGGGGACGCTGGGAGGCTCTGAGCTGTACGCGGCTTGCCAAAGCTTCTAGACCCTTCAGGGGTCAGTGTGGCCCTTCTGGAGAGTGACACAGCATGTTTCCTAATGGAAACCTAGTGTTACATTTCGGGGACTTTCTGCACAACCTTCCTCAGCCGCCTAGCTGGATGTCCTTGCCCAGAAGCGGCAGTTGCCAAGGAGTTCTTTCCCAGGAGCTCGTGAGACAGCATACCATGCAGAACCGCAGAGAAGGAGACCAGCCTTTCTCCGGGTTCTCAGAGGTTCGCTTTTCTGCCTTTGAGCCTCTGAACTCAGAGATCCAGTCAGCTCCCAATGATACTTTAGAACTGTAGTATTGAAGGTCTCTCTGCCATCAGCCCCCTGCTCAGCTCCCGTCTCCTAGGTGCATTCAGTGAAGTAGCATCCACTCTGCAGCCTCCCGCACCATGTTGTTTAGGAACGGCACATTTCCTCTTCGTAAAGAAATCTTTTCTTGCAGCCTGCCTGGCCCGAGCTCCTATTCCTTTTCCGAAGGCCGAGTTCGGCATAGCCCTGCAATGACCCCTTCCCTCAAGGCCGGACACATCTCTGAAAGACTATACTCCATGGGTCCCCATTCATTACATCTTACCTCCCATGAAACACAAAGGAGTTGTAGCGTGATGGGAGGAAACAACGGCCTCCTTCTCCTTCTCGGAATACCCCGTTGCCCAAGGTTACGGGCCTTGTCCAGAAGCAACAGTTGCCCAGGATTTCTTTGCTTTGAGCTCGTGAGACAGCATATCATGTAGGACCGCCGAGAAGGAGACCTGCCTCTCTCTGGTTTGGAAGAGGTTAGCTTTTCTACTCAGCCTTGGAGCACAAAGACCCAGCCAATTCCCAAGGACAGTTTCGAAGGTTACTGGTGCACGTCTCTCTGCGCTTAGCCCACCGTTCAGCTACAGTCTGTAAAGTGCATTCAGGGAAGAGCAAGAAAGTCTCCAACGCCCCGCGTCTTGTGGGGAAGGAACAGCACATTCTCTCCTCAGTGAAGACGTCCTTTCTTGCAGACTGCCAGGCTGGGACTCCTCTTCCGTCTCAGACCACCGAGTTTGGCATAGCGTTGAAATGACCCCTTCCCTCAACGCCGTACGCATCTCTTCAAGAACATAAACCCTGTGTGCCCATTCGTTATACCTCACCGCCCTAAGAAACACCGAAGAGCTGTGGCTGGATGGTAGGAAACAGTGGCCGTAGTGTCCTTCGATCAATATCCCGTTCCAAAGGCCCCCCCGTGAAAATCTCTTGCTTTCGAGGGCCTAGGGCATTCCAAGGGCTGCCAAACACAGCTCAAGGAGGCGAAATAAGAGAAGCAGAACTTGCTCCTGAGAAACTCGTACATACACTGAACCCAAAGCGTGCCTCTTCGTGGAGACCGAAGGCCTCCCCAGCTCAGATTCTGGGCCCTGGAACACAGTGCTAACCGCTGCCTTCAAGGAGAGGTAGGCAAGGAATGTTTTCACGTCTCGCCTGCCTCTCAGGGCCTGTTCAGCTTGAGTGGAAAATATCCACAGCCTGCCCGAACGTCCTGCCGAGCAGCGAGTTGTACTGGAGTGTAGCAAACGCTTCCAAGTTGTCTGAGGGGAAAGAGGCCATTGCTGTGGTGTGAACGGCCTTCTCTGCCACTCTTTCGGAGCACAGTGCTCTCTGGGCAGGCAGGCTAGTTCCTAGAGCAGAAGCATTTGAACAGACGTCTGCCCTGGTATACTTCCTACATCCGCACATCGAGTGCATCTTTCCTACGCTCCAGGCACCCACACGGTGCACAGAACTCCTCCTGATGGCGAGACAGAAGACGCAACATTTCTTCTAGGGGGCTCGTGAGGGGCGAGGCCTCTTGAGGAGTTGGACCCTCGAATGCCGCTGAAACCACTGAGGTTGATTGCCACGTTATGTTAGCGACACACTGAGAGCATTTCAGGTTCATGGAACCCCGTGCAGTGCGCCACGAGAGAAGAAAACGCAGATGCTGCCTTGACAGGGTTAGATTGAATTGCCTCTGTCCCCCCTCCGGAAACTAACTTTCCCAGAGCCAGCACAGCTTCACGTCCCGAGCAGCGTTTTCTGCTGTGTGCCAGGATACATGAAAGGAAACCTGGGGACGCTGGGAGGCTCTGAGCTGTACGCGGCTTGCCAAAGCTTCTAGACCCTTCAGGGGTCAGTGTGGCCCTTCTGGAGAGTGACACAGCATGTTTCCTAATGGAAACCTAGTGTTACATTTCGGGGACTTTCTGCACAACCTTCCTCAGCCGCCTAGCTGGATGTCCTTGCCCAGAAGCGGCAGTTGCCAAGGA
Source organism: Balaenoptera borealis (assembly GCF_965194805.1). Classification (NCBI taxonomy): domain Eukaryota; kingdom Metazoa; phylum Chordata; class Mammalia; order Artiodactyla; family Balaenopteridae; genus Balaenoptera; species Balaenoptera borealis. Next base: position 47,009 of record NW_028122893.1, read on the forward strand.
GTTCTTTCCCAGGAGCTCGTGAGACAGCATACCATGCAGAACCGCAGAGAAGGAGACCAGCCTTTCTCCGGGTTCTCAGAGGTTCGCTTTTCTGCCTTTGAGCCTCTGAACTCAGAGATCCAGTCAGCTCCCAATGATACTTTAGAACTGTAGTATTGAAGGTCTCTCTGCCATCAGCCCCCTGCTCAGCTCCCGTCTCCTAGGTGCATTCAGTGAAGTAGCATCCACTCTGCAGCCTCCCGCACCATGTTGTTTAGGAACGGCACATTTCCTCTTCGTAAAGAAATCTTTTCTTGCAGCCTGCCTGGCCCGAGCTCCTATTCCTTTTCCGAAGGCCGAGTTCGGCATAGCCCTGCAATGACCCCTTCCCTCAAGGCCGGACACATCTCTGAAAGACTATACTCCATGGGTCCCCATTCATTACATCTTACCTCCCATGAAACACAAAGGAGTTGTAGCGTGATGGGAGGAAACAACGGCCTCCTTCTCCTTCTCGGAATACCCCGTTGCCCAAGGTTACGGGCCTTGTCCAGAAGCAACAGTTGCCCAGGATTTCTTTGCTTTGAGCTCGTGAGACAGCATATCATGTAGGACCGCCGAGAAGGAGACCTGCCTCTCTCTGGTTTGGAAGAGGTTAGCTTTTCTACTCAGCCTTGGAGCACAAAGACCCAGCCAATTCCCAAGGACAGTTTCGAAGGTTACTGGTGCAGGTCTCTCTGCGCTTAGCCCACCGTTCAGCTACAGTCTGTAAAGTGCATTCAGGGAAGAGCAAGAAAGTCTCCAACGCCCCGCGTCTTGTGGGGAAGGAACAGCACATTCTCTCCTCAGTGAAGACGTCCTTTCTTGCAGACTGCCAGGCTGGGACTCCTCTTCCGTCTCAGACCACCGAGTTTGGCATAGCGTTGAAATGACCCCTTCCCTCAACGCCGTAGGCATCTCTTCAAGAACATAAACCCTGTGTGCCCATTCGTTATACCTCACCGCCCTAAGAAACACCGAAGAGCTGTGGCTGGATGGTAGGAAACAGTGGCCGTAGTGTCCTTCGATCAATATCCCGTTCCAAAGGCCCCCCCGTGAAAATCTCTTGCTTTCGAGGGCCTAGGGCATTCCAAGGGCTGCCAAACACAGCTCAAGGAGGCGAAATAAGAGAAGCAGAACTTGCTCCTGAGAAACTCGTACATACACTGAACCCAAAGCGTGCCTCTTCGTGGAGACCGAAGGCCTCCCCAGCTCAGATTCTGGGCCCTGGAACACAGTGCTAACCGCTGCCTTCAAGGAGAGGTAGGCAAGGAATGTTTTCACGTCTCGCCTGCCTCTCAGGGCCTGTTCAGCTTGAGTGGAAAATATCCACAGCCTGCCCGAACGTCCTGCCGAGCAGCGAGTTGTACTGGAGTGTAGCAAACGCTTCCAAGTTGTCTGAGGGGAAAGAGGCCATTGCTGTGGTGTGAACGGCCTTCTCTGCCACTCTTTCGGAGCACAGTGCTCTCTGGGCAGGCAGGCTAGTTCCTAGAGCAGAAGCATTTGAACAGACGTCTGCCCTGGTATACTTCCTACATCCGCACATCGAGTGCATCTTTCCTACGCTCCAGGCACCCACACGGTGCACAGAACTCCTCCTGATGGCGAGACAGAAGACGCAACATTTCTTCTAGGGGGCTCGTGAGGGGCGAGGCCTCTTGAGGAGTTGGACCCTCGAATGCCGCTGAAACCACTGAGGTTGATTGCCACGTTATGTTAGCGACACACTGAGAGCATTTCAGGTTCATGGAACCCCGTGCAGTGCGCCACGAGAGAAGAAAACGCAGATGCTGCCTTGACAGGGTTAGATTGAATTGCCTCTGTCCCCCCTCCGGAAACTAACTTTCCCAGAGCCAGCACAGCTTCACGTCCCGAGCAGCGTTTTCTGCTGTGTGCCAGGATACATGAAAGGAAACCTGGGGACGCTGGGAGGCTCTGAGCTGTACGCGGCTTGCCAAAGCTTCTAGACCCTTCAGGGGTCAGTGTGGCCCTTCTGGAGAGTGACACAGCATGTTTCCTAATGGAAACCTAGTGTTACATTTCGGGGACTTTCTGCACAACCTTCCTCAGCCGCCTAGCTGGATGTCCTTGCCCAGAAGCGGCAGTTGCCAAGGAGTTCTTTCCCAGGAGCTCGTGAGACAGCATACCATGCAGAACCGCAGAGAAGGAGACCAGCCTTTCTCCGGGTTCTCAGAGGTTCGCTTTTCTGCCTTTGAGCCTCTGAACTCAGAGATCCAGTCAGCTCCCAATGATACTTTAGAACTGTAGTATTGAAGGTCTCTCTGCCATCAGCCCCCTGCTCAGCTCCCGTCTCCTAGGTGCATTCAGTGAAGTAGCATCCACTCTGCAGCCTCCCGCACCATGTTGTTTAGGAACGGCACATTTCCTCTTCGTAAAGAAATCTTTTCTTGCAGCCTGCCTGGCCCGAGCTCCTATTCCTTTTCCGAAGGCCGAGTTCGGCATAGCCCTGCAATGACCCCTTCCCTCAAGGCCGGACACATCTCTGAAAGACTATACTCCATGGGTCCCCATTCATTACATCTTACCTCCCATGAAACACAAAGGAGTTGTAGCGTGATGGGAGGAAACAACGGCCTCCTTCTCCTTCTCGGAATACCCCGTTGCCCAAGGTTACGGGCCTTGTCCAGAAGCAACAGTTGCCCAGGATTTCTTTGCTTTGAGCTCGTGAGACAGCATATCATGTAGGACCGCCGAGAAGGAGACCTGCCTCTCTCTGGTTTGGAAGAGGTTAGCTTTTCTACTCAGCCTTGGAGCACAAAGACCCAGCCAATTCCCAAGGACAGTTTCGAAGGTTACTGGTGCACGTCTCTCTGCGCTTAGCCCACCGTTCAGCTACAGTCTGTAAAGTGCATTCAGGGAAGAGCAAGAAAGTCTCCAACGCCCCGCGTCTTGTGGGGAAGGAACAGCACATTCTCTCCTCAGTGAAGACGTCCTTTCTTGCAGACTGCCAGGCTGGGACTCCTCTTCCGTCTCAGACCACCGAGTTTGGCATAGCGTTGAAATGACCCCTTCCCTCAACGCCGTAGGCATCTCTTCAAGAACATAAACCCTGTGTGCCCATTCGTTATACCTCACCGCCCTAAGAAACACCGAAGAGCTGTGGCTGGATGGTAGGAAACAGTGGCCGTAGTGTCCTTCGATCAATATCCCGTTCCAAAGGCCCCCCCGTGAAAATCTCTTGCTTTCGAGGGCCTAGGGCATTCCAAGGGCTGCCAAACACAGCTCAAGGAGGCGAAATAAGAGAAGCAGAACTTGCTCCTGAGAAACTCGTACATACACTGAACCCAAAGCGTGCCTCTTCGTGGAGACCGAAGGCCTCCCCAGCTCAGATTCTGGGCCCTGGAACACAGTGCTAACCGCTGCCTTCAAGGAGAGGTAGGCAAGGAATGTTTTCACGTCTCGCCTGCCTCTCAGGGCCTGTTCAGCTTGAGTGGAAAATATCCACAGCCTGCCCGAACGTCCTGCCGAGCAGCGAGTTGTACTGGAGTGTAGCAAACGCTTCCAAGTTGTCTGAGGGGAAAGAGGCCATTGCTGTGGTGTGAACGGCCTTCTCTGCCACTCTTTCGGAGCACAGTGCTCTCTGGGCAGGCAGGCTAGTTCCTAGAGCAGAAGCATTTGAACAGACGTCTGCCCTGGTATACTTCCTACATCCGCACATCGAGTGCATCTTTCCTACGCTCCAGGCACCCACACGGTGCACAGAACTCCTCCTGATGGCGAGACAGAAGACGCAACATTTCTTCTAGGGGGCTCGTGAGGGGCGAGGCCTCTTGAGGAGTTGGACCCTCGAATGCCGCTGAAACCACTGAGGTTGATTGCCACGTTATGTTAGCGACACACTGAGAGCATTTCAGGTTCATGGAACCCCGTGCAGTGCGCCACGAGAGAAGAAAACGCAGATGCTGCCTTGACAGGGTTAGATTGAATTGCCTCTGTCCCCCCTCCGGAAACTAACTTTCCCAGAGCCAGCACAGCTTCACGTCCCGAGCAACGTTTTCTGCTGTGTGCCAGGATACATGAAAGGAAACCTGGGGACGCTGGGAGACTCTGAGCTGTACGCGGCTTGCCAAAGCTTCTAGACCCTTCAGGGGTCAGTGTGGCCCTTCTGGAGAGTGACACAGCATGTTTCCTAATGGAAACCTAGTGTTACATTTCGGGGACTTTCTGCACAACCTTCCTCAGCCGCCTAGCTGGATGTCCTTGCCCAGAAGCGGCAGTTGCCAAGGAGTTCTTTCCCAGGAGCTCGTGAGACAGCATACCATGCAGAACCGCAGAGAAGGAGACCAGCCTTTCTCCGGGTTCTCAGAGGTTCGCTTTTCTGCCTTTGAGCCTCTGAACTCAGAGATCCAGTCAGCTCCCAATGATACTTTAGAACTGTAGTATTGAAGGTCTCTCTGCCATCAGCCCCCTGCTCAGCTCCCGTCTCCTAGGTGCATTCAGTGAAGTAGCATCCACTCTGCAGCCTCCCGCACCATGTTGTTTAGGAACGGCACATTTCCTCTTCGTAAAGAAATCTTTTCTTGCAGCCTGCCTGGCCCGAGCTCCTATTCCTTTTCCGAAGGCCGAGTTCGGCATAGCCCTGCAATGACCCCTTCCCTCAAGGCCGGACACATCTCTGAAAGACTATACTCCATGGGTCCCCATTCATTACATCTTACCTCCCATGAAACACAAAGGAGTTGTAGCGTGATGGGAGGAAACAACGGCCTCCTTCTCCTTCTCGGAATACCCCGTTGCCCAAGGTTACGGGCCTTGTCCAGAAGCAACAGTTGCCCAGGATTTCTTTGCTTTGAGCTCGTGAGACAGCATATCATGTAGGACCGCCGAGAAGGAGACCTGCCTCTCTCTGGTTTGGAAGAGGTTAGCTTTTCTACTCAGCCTTGGAGCACAAAGACCCAGCCAATTCCCAAGGACAGTTTCGAAGGTTACTGGTGCAGGTCTCTCTGCGCTTAGCCCACCGTTCAGCTACAGTCTGTAAAGTGCATTCAGGGAAGAGCAAGAAAGTCTCCAACGCCCCGCGTCTTGTGGGGAAGGAACAGCACATTCTCTCCTCAGTGAAGACGTCCTTTCTTGCAGACTGCCAGGCTGGGACTCCTCTTCCGTCTCAGACCACCGAGTTTGGCATAGCGTTGAAATGACCCCTTCCCTCAAGGCCGTAGGCATCTCTTCAAGAACATAAACCCTGTGTGCCCATTCGTTATACCTCACCGCCCTAAGAAACACCGAAGAGCTGTGGCTGGATGGTAGGAAACAGTGGCCGTAGTGTCCTTCGATCAATATCCCGTTCCAAAGGCCCCCCCGTGAAAATCTCTTGCTTTCGAGGGCCTAGGGCATTCCAAGGGCTGCCAAACACAGCTAAAGGAGGCGAAATAAGAGAAGCAGAACTTGCTCCTGAGAAACTCGTACATACACTGAACCCAAAGCGTGCCTCTTCGTGGAGACCGAAGGCCTCCCCAGCTCAGATTCTGGGCCCTGGAACACAGTGCTAACCGCTGCCTTCAAGGAGAGGTAGGCAAGGAATGTTTTCACGTCTCGCCTGCCTCTCAGGGCCTGTTCAGCTTGAGTGGAAAATATCCACAGCCTGCCCGAACGTCCTGCCGAGCAGCGAGTTGTACTGGAGTGTAGCAAACGCTTCCAAGTTGTCTGAGGGGAAAGAGGCCATTGCTGTGGTGTGAACGGCCTTCTCTGCCACTCTTTCGGAGCACAGTGCTCTCTGGGCAGGCAGGCTAGTTCCTAGAGCAGAAGCATTTGAACAGACGTCTGCCCTGGTATACTTCCTACATCCGCACATCGAGTGCATCTTTCCTACGCTCCAGGCACCCACACGGTGCACAGAACTCCTCCTGATGGCGAGACAGAAGACGCAACATTTCTTCTAGGGGGCTCGTGAGGGGCGAGGCCTCTTGAGGAGTTGGACCCTCGAATGCCGCTGAAACCACTGAGGTTGATTGCCACGTTATGTTAGCGACACACTGAGAGCATTTCAGGTTCATGGAACCCCGTGCAGTGCGCCACGAGAGAAGAAAACGCAGATGCTGCCTTGACAGGGTTAGATTGAATTGCCTCTGTCCCCCCTCCGGAAACTAACTTTCCCAGAGCCAGCACAGCTTCACGTCCCGAGCAGCGTTTTCTGCTGTGTGCCAGGATACATGAAAGGAAACCTGGGGACGCTGGGAGGCTCTGAGCTGTACGCGGCTTGCCAAAGCTTCTAGACCCTTCAGGGGTCAGTGTGGCCCTTCTGGAGAGTGACACAGCATGTTTCCTAATGGAAACCTAGTGTTACATTTCGGGGACTTTCTGCACAACCTTCCTCAGCCGCCTAGCTGGATGTCCTTGCCCAGAAGCGGCAGTTGCCAAGGAGTTCTTTCCCAGGAGCTCGTGAGACAGCATACCATGCAGAACCGCAGAGAAGGAGACCAGCCTTTCTCCGGGTTCTCAGAGGTTCGCTTTTCTGCCTTTGAGCCTCTGAACTCAGAGATCCAGTCAGCTCCCAATGATACTTTAGAACTGTAGTATTGAAGGTCTCTCTGCCATCAGCCCCCTGCTCAGCTCCCGTCTCCTAGGTGCATTCAGTGAAGTAGCATCCACTCTGCAGCCTCCCGCACCATGTTGTTTAGGAACGGCACATTTCCTCTTCGTAAAGAAATCTTTTCTTGCAGCCTGCCTGGCCCGAGCTCCTATTCCTTTTCCGAAGGCCGAGTTCGGCATAGCCCTGCAATGACCCCTTCCCTCAAGGCCGGACACATCTCTGAAAGACTATACTCCATGGGTCCCCATTCATTACATCTTACCTCCCATGAAACACAAAGGAGTTGTAGCGTGATGGGAGGAAACAACGGCCTCCTTCTCCTTCTCGGAATACCCCGTTGCCCAAGGTTACGGGCCTTGTCCAGAAGCAACAGTTGCCCAGGATTTCTTTGCTTTGAGCTCGTGAGACAGCATATCATGTAGGACCGCCGAGAAGGAGACCTGCCTCTCTCTGGTTTGGAAGAGGTTAGCTTTTCTACTCAGCCTTGGAGCACAAAGACCCAGCCAATTCCCAAGGACAGTTTCGAAGGTTACTGGTGCAGGTCTCTCTGCGCTTAGCCCACCGTTCAGCTACAGTCTGTAAAGTGCATTCAGGGAAGAGCAAGAAAGTCTCCAACGCCCCGCGTCTTGTGGGGAAGGAACAGCACATTCTCTCCTCAGTGAAGACGTCCTTTCTTGCAGACTGCCAGGCTGGGACTCCTCTTCCGTCTCAGACCACCGAGTTTGGCATAGCGTTGAAATGACCCCTTCCCTCAACGCCGTAGGCATCTCTTCAAGAACATAAACCCTGTGTGCCCATTCGTTATACCTCACCGCCCTAAGAAACACCGAAGAGCTGTGGCTGGATGGTAGGAAACAGTGGCCGTAGTGTCCTTCGATCAATATCCCGTTCCAAAGGCCCCCCCGTGAAAATCTCTTGCTTTCGAGGGCCTAGGGCATTCCAAGGGCTGCCAAACACAGCTAAAGGAGGCGAAATAAGAGAAGCAGAACTTGCTCCTGAGAAACTCGTACATACACTGAACCCAAAGCGTGCCTCTTCGTGGAGACCGAAGGCCTCCCCAGCTCAGATTCTGGGCCCTGGAACACAGTGCTAACCGCTGCCTTCAAGGAGAGGTAGGCAAGGAATGTTTTCACGTCTCGCCTGCCTCTCAGGGCCTGTTCAGCTTGAGTGGAAAATATCCACAGCCTGCCCGAACGTCCTGCCGAGCAGCGAGTTGTACTGGAGTGTAGCAAACGCTTCCAAGTTGTCTGAGGGGAAAGAGGCCATTGCTGTGGTGTGAACGGCCTTCTCTGCCACTCTTTCGGAGCACAGTGCTCTCTGGGCAGGCAGGCTAGTTCCTAGAGCAGAAGCATTTGAACAGACGTCTGCCCTGGTATACTTCCTACATCCGCACATCGAGTGCATCTTTCCTACGCTCCAGGCACCCACACGGTGCACAGAACTCCTCCTGATGGCGAGACAGAAGACGCAACATTTCTTCTAGGGGGCTCGTGAGGGGCGAGGCCTCTTGAGGAGTTGGACCCTCGAATGCCGCTGAAACCACTGAGGTTGATTGCCACGTTATGTTAGCGACACACTGAGAGCATTTCAGGTTCATGGAACCCCGTGCAGTGCGCCACGAGAGAAGAAAACGCAGATGCTGCCTTGACAGGGTTAGATTGAATTGCCTCTGTCCCCCCTCCGGAAACTAACTTTCCCAGAGCCAGCACAGCTTCACGTCCCGAGCAGCGTTTTCTGCTGTGTGCCAGGATACATGAAAGGAAACCTGGGGACGCTGGGAGGCTCTGAGCTGTACGCGGCTTGCCAAAGCTTCTAGACCCTTCAGGGGTCAGTGTGGCCCTTCTGGAGAGTGACACAGCATGTTTCCTAATGGAAACCTAGTGTTACATTTCGGGGACTTTCTGCACAACCTTCCTCAGCCGCCTAGCTGGATGTCCTTGCCCAGAAGCGGCAGTTGCCAAGGAGTTCTTTCCCAGGAGCTCGTGAGACAGCATACCATGCAGAACCGCAGAGAAGGAGACCAGCCTTTCTCCGGGTTCTCAGAGGTTCGCTTTTCTGCCTTTGAGCCTCTGAACTCAGAGATCCAGTCAGCTCCCAATGATACTTTAGAACTGTAGTATTGAAGGTCTCTCTGCCATCAGCCCCCTGCTCAGCTCCCGTCTCCTAGGTGCATTCAGTGAAGTAGCATCCACTCTGCAGCCTCCCGCACCATGTTGTTTAGGAACGGCACATTTCCTCTTCGTAAAGAAATCTTTTCTTGCAGCCTGCCTGGCCCGAGCTCCTATTCCTTTTCCGAAGGCCGAGTTCGGCATAGCCCTGCAATGACCCCTTCCCTCAAGGCCGGACACATCTCTGAAAGACTATACTCCATGGGTCCCCATTCATTACATCTTACCTCCCATGAAACACAAAGGAGTTGTAGCGTGATGGGAGGAAACAACGGCCTCCTTCTCCTTCTCGGAATACCCCGTTGCCCAAGGTTACGGGCCTTGTCCAGAAGCAACAGTTGCCCAGGATTTCTTTGCTTTGAGCTCGTGAGACAGCATATCATGTAGGACCGCCGAGAAGGAGACCTGCCTCTCTCTGGTTTGGAAGAGGTTAGCTTTTCTACTCAGCCTTGGAGCACAAAGACCCAGCCAATTCCCAAGGACAGTTTCGAAGGTTACTGGTGCAGGTCTCTCTGCGCTTAGCCCACCGTTCAGCTACAGTCTGTAAAGTGCATTCAGGGAAGAGCAAGAAAGTCTCCAACGCCCCGCGTCTTGTGGGGAAGGAACAGCACATTCTCTCCTCAGTGAAGACGTCCTTTCTTGCAGACTGCCAGGCTGGGACTCCTCTTCCGTCTCAGACCACCGAGTTTGGCATAGCGTTGAAATGACCCCTTCCCTCAACGCCGTACGCATCTCTTCAAGAACATAAACCCTGTGTGCCCATTCGTTATACCTCACCGCCCTAAGAAACACCGAAGAGCTGTGGCTGGATGGTAGGAAACAGTGGCCGTAGTGTCCTTCGATCAATATCCCGTTCCAAAGGCCCCCCCGTGAAAATCTCTTGCTTTCGAGGGCCTAGGGCATTCCAAGGGCTGCCAAACACAGCTAAAGGAGGCGAAATAAGAGAAGCAGAACTTGCTCCTGAGAAACTCGTACATACACTGAACCCAAAGCGTGCCTCTTCGTGGAGACCGAAGGCCTCCCCAGCTCAGATTCTGGGCCCTGGAACACAGTGCTAACCGCTGCCTTCAAGGAGAGGTAGGCAAGGAATGTTTTCACGTCTCGCCTGCCTCTCAGGGCCTGTTCAGCTTGAGTGGAAAATATCCACAGCCTGCCCGAACGTCCTGCCGAGCAGCGAGTTGTACTGGAGTGTAGCAAACGCTTCCAAGTTGTCTGAGGGGAAAGAGGCCATTGCTGTGGTGTGAACGGCCTTCTCTGCCACTCTTTCGGAGCACAGTGCTCTCTGGGCAGGCAGGCTAGTTCCTAGAGCAGAAGCATTTGAACAGACGTCTGCCCTGGTATACTTCCTACATCCGCACATCGAGTGCATCTTTCCTACGCTCCAGGCACCCACACGGTGCACAGAACTCCTCCTGATGGCGAGACAGAAGACGCAACATTTCTTCTAGGGGGCTCGTGAGGGGCGAGGCCTCTTGAGGAGTTGGACCCTCGAATGCCGCTGAAACCACTGAGGTTGATTGCCACGTTATGTTAGCGACACACTGAGAGCATTTCAGGTTCATGGAACCCCGTGCAGTGCGCCACGAGAGAAGAAAACGCAGATGCTGCCTTGACAGGGTTAGATTGAATTGCCTCTGTCCCCCCTCCGGAAACTAACTTTCCCAGAGCCAGCACAGCTTCACGTCCCGAGCAGCGTTTTCTGCTGTGTGCCAGGATACATGAAAGGAAACCTGGGGACGCTGGGAGGCTCTGAGCTGTACGCGGCTTGCCAAAGCTTCTAGACCCTTCAGGGGTCAGTGTGGCCCTTCTGGAGAGTGACACAGCATGTTTCCTAATGGAAACCTAGTGTTACATTTCGGGGACTTTCTGCACAACCTTCCTCAGCCGCCTAGCTGGATGTCCTTGCCCAGAAGCGGCAGTTGCCAAGGAGTTCTTTCCCAGGAGCTCGTGAGACAGCATACCATGCAGAACCGCAGAGAAGGAGACCAGCCTTTCTCCGGGTTCTCAGAGGTTCGCTTTTCTGCCTTTGAGCCTCTGAAGTCAGAGATCCAGTCAGCTCCCAATGATACTTTAGAACTGTAGTATTGAAGGTCTCTCTGCCATCAGCCCCCTGCTCAGCTCCCGTCTCCTAGGTGCATTCAGTGAAGTAGCATCCACTCTGCAGCCTCCCGCACCATGTTGTTTAGGAACGGCACATTTCCTCTTCGTAAAGAAATCTTTTCTTGCAGCCTGCCTGGCCCGAGCTCCTATTCCTTTTCCGAAGGCCGAGTTCGGCATAGCCCTGCAATGACCCCTTCCCTCAAGGCCGGACACATCTCTGAAAGACTATACTCCATGGGTCCCCATTCATTACATCTTACCTCCCATGAAACACAAAGGAGTTGTAGCGTGATGGGAGGAAACAACGGCCTCCTTCTCCTTCTCGGAATACCCCGTTGCCCAAGGTTACGGGCCTTGTCCAGAAGCAACAGTTGCCCAGGATTTCTTTGCTTTGAGCTCGTGAGACAGCATATCATGTAGGACCGCCGAGAAGGAGACCTGCCTCTCTCTGGTTTGGAAGAGGTTAGCTTTTCTACTCAGCCTTGGAGCACAAAGACCCAGCCAATTCCCAAGGACAGTTTCGAAGGTTACTGGTGCAGGTCTCTCTGCGCTTAGCCCACCGTTCAGCTACAGTCTGTAAAGTGCATTCAGGGAAGAGCAAGAAAGTCTCCAACGCCCCGCGTCTTGTGGGGAAGGAACAGCACATTCTCTCCTCAGTGAAGACGTCCTTTCTTGCAGACTGCCAGGCTGGGACTCCTCTTCCGTCTCAGACCACCGAGTTTGGCATAGCGTTGAAATGACCCCTTCCCTCAACGCCGTACGCATCTCTTCAAGAACATAAACCCTGTGTGCCCATTCGTTATACCTCACCGCCCTAAGAAACACCGAAGAGCTGTGGCTGGATGGTAGGAAACAGTGGCCGTAGTGTCCTTCGATCAATATCCCGTTCCAAAGGCCCCCCCGTGAAAATCTCTTGCTTTCGAGGGCCTAGGGCATTCCAAGGGCTGCCAAACACAGCTCAAGGAGGCGAAATAAGAGAAGCAGAACTTGCTCCTGAGAAACTCGTACATACACTGAACCCAAAGCGTGCCTCTTCGTGGAGACCGAAGGCCTCCCCAGCTCAGATTCTGGGCCCTGGAACACAGTGCTAACCGCTGCCTTCAAGGAGAGGTAGGCAAGGAATGTTTTCACGTCTCGCCTGCCTCTCAGGGCCTGTTCAGCTTGAGTGGAAAATATCCACAGCCTGCCCGAACGTCCTGCCGAGCAGCGAGTTGTACTGGAGTGTAGCAAACGCTTCCAAGTTGTCTGAGGGGAAAGAGGCCATTGCTGTGGTGTGAACGGCCTTCTCTGCCACTCTTTCGGAGCACAGTGCTCTCTGGGCAGGCAGGCTAGTTCCTAGAGCAGAAGCATTTGAACAGACGTCTGCCCTGGTATACTTCCTACATCCGCACATCGAGTGCATCTTTCCTACGCTCCAGGCACCCACACGGTGCACAGAACTCCTCCTGATGGCGAGACAGAAGACGCAACATTTCTTCTAGGGGGCTCGTGAGGGGCGAGGCCTCTTGAGGAGTTGGACCCTCGAATGCCGCTGAAACCACTGAGGTTGATTGCCACGTTATGTTAGCGACACACTGAGAGCATTTCAGGTTCATGGAACCCCGTGCAGTGCGCCACGAGAGAAGAAAACGCAGATGCTGCCTTGACAGGGTTAGATTGAATTGCCTCTGTCCCCCCTCCGGAAACTAACTTTCCCAGAGCCAGCACAGCTTCACGTCCCGAGCAGCGTTTTCTGCTGTGTGCCAGGATACATGAAAGGAAACCTGGGGACGCTGGGAGGCTCTGAGCTGTACGCGGCTTGCCAAAGCTTCTAGACCCTTCAGGGGTCAGTGTGGCCCTTCTGGAGAGTGACACAGCATGTTTCCTAATGGAAACCTAGTGTTACATTTCGGGGACTTTCTGCACAACCTTCCTCAGCCGCCTAGCTGGATGTCCTTGCCCAGAAGCGGCAGTTGCCAAGGAGTTCTTTCCCAGGAGCTCGTGAGACAGCATACCATGCAGAACCGCAGAGAAGGAGACCAGCCTTTCTCCGGGTTCTCAGAGGTTCGCTTTTCTGCCTTTGAGCCTCTGAACTCAGAGATCCAGTCAGCTCCCAATGATACTTTAGAACTGTAGTATTGAAGGTCTCTCTGCCATCAGCCCCCTGCTCAGCTCCCGTCTCCTAGGTGCATTCAGTGAAGTAGCATCCACTCTGCAGCCTCCCGCACCATGTTGTTTAGGAACGGCACATTTCCTCTTCGTAAAGAAATCTTTTCTTGCAGCCTGCCTGGCCCGAGCTCCTATTCCTTTTCCGAAGGCCGAGTTCGGCATAGCCCTGCAATGACCCCTTCCCTCAAGGCCGGACACATCTCTGAAAGACTATACTCCATGGGTCCCCATTCATTACATCTTACCTCCCATGAAACACAAAGGAGTTGTAGCGTGATGGGAGGAAACAACGGCCTCCTTCTCCTTCTCGGAATACCCCGTTGCCCAAGGTTACGGGCCTTGTCCAGAAGCAACAGTTGCCCAGGATTTCTTTGCTTTGAGCTCGTGAGACAGCATATCATGTAGGACCGCCGAGAAGGAGACCTGCCTCTCTCTGGTTTGGAAGAGGTTAGCTTTTCTACTCAGCCTTGGAGCACAAAGACCCAGCCAATTCCCAAGGACAGTTTCGAAGGTTACTGGTGCACGTCTCTCTGCGCTTAGCCCACCGTTCAGCTACAGTCTGTAAAGTGCATTCAGGGAAGAGCAAGAAAGTCTCCAACGCCCCGCGTCTTGTGGGGAAGGAACAGCACATTCTCTCCTCAGTGAAGACGTCCTTTCTTGCAGACTGCCAGGCTGGGACTCCTCTTCCGTCTCAGACCACCGAGTTTGGCATAGCGTTGAAATGACCCCTTCCCTCAACGCCGTACGCATCTCTTCAAGAACATAAACCCTGTGTGCCCATTCGTTATACCTCACCGCCCTAAGAAACACCGAAGAGCTGTGGCTGGATGGTAGGAAACAGTGGCCGTAGTGTCCTTCGATCAATATCCCGTTCCAAAGGCCCCCCCGTGAAAATCTCTTGCTTTCGAGGGCCTAGGGCATTCCAAGGGCTGCCAAACACAGCTAAAGGAGGCGAAATAAGAGAAGCAGAACTTGCTCCTGAGAAACTCGTACATACACTGAACCCAAAGCGTGCCTCTTCGTGGAGACCGAAGGCCTCCCCAGCTCAGATTCTGGGCCCTGGAACACAGTGCTAACCGCTGCCTTCAAGGAGAGGTAGGCAAGGAATGTTTTCACGTCTCGCCTGCCTCTCAGGGCCTGTTCAGCTTGAGTGGAAAATATCCACAGCCTGCCCGAACGTCCTGCCGAGCAGCGAGTTGTACTGGAGTGTAGCAAACGCTTCCAAGTTGTCTGAGGGGAAAGAGGCCATTGCTGTGGTGTGAACGGCCTTCTCTGCCACTCTTTCGGAGCACAGTGCTCTCTGGGCAGGCAGGCTAGTTCCTAGAGCAGAAGCATTTGAACAGACGTCTGCCCTGGTATACTTCCTACATCCGCACATCGAGTGCATCTTTCCTACGCTCCAGGCACCCACACGGTGCACAGAACTCCTCCTGATGGCGAGACAGAAGACGCAACATTTCTTCTAGGGGGCTCGTGAGGGGCGAGGCCTCTTGAGGAGTTGGACCCTCGAATGCCGCTGAAACCACTGAGGTTGATTGCCACGTTATGTTAGCGACACACTGAGAGCATTTCAGGTTCATGGAACCCCGTGCAGTGCGCCACGAGAGAAGAAAACGCAGATGCTGCCTTGACAGGGTTAGATTGAATTGCCTCTGTCCCCCCTCCGGAAACTAACTTTCCCAGAGCCAGCACAGCTTCACGTCCCGAGCAGCGTTTTCTGCTGTGTGCCAGGATACATGAAAGGAAACCTGGGGACGCTGGGAGGCTCTGAGCTGTACGCGGCTTGCCAAAGCTTCTAGACCCTTCAGGGGTCAGTGTGGCCCTTCTGGAGAGTGACACAGCATGTTTCCTAATGGAAACCTAGTGTTACATTTCGGGGACTTTCTGCACAACCTTCCTCAGCCGCCTAGCTGGATGTCCTTGCCCAGAAGCGGCAGTTGCCAAGGAGTTCTTTCCCAGGAGCTCGTGAGACAGCATACCATGCAGAACCGCAGAGAAGGAGACCAGCCTTTCTCCGGGTTCTCAGAGGTTCGCTTTTCTGCCTTTGAGCCTCTGAACTCAGAGATCCAGTCAGCTCCCAATGATACTTTAGAACTGTAGTATTGAAGGTCTCTCTGCCATCAGCCCCCTGCTCAGCTCCCGTCTCCTAGGTGCATTCAGTGAAGTAGCATCCACTCTGCAGCCTCCCGCACCATGTTGTTTAGGAACGGCACATTTCCTCTTCGTAAAGAAATCTTTTCTTGCAGCCTGCCTGGCCCGAGCTCCTATTCCTTTTCCGAAGGCCGAGTTCGGCATAGCCCTGCAATGACCCCTTCCCTCAAGGCCGGACACATCTCTGAAAGACTATACTCCATGGGTCCCCATTCATTACATCTTACCTCCCATGAAACACAAAGGAGTTGTAGCGTGATGGGAGGAAACAACGGCCTCCTTCTCCTTCTCGGAATACCCCGTTGCCCAAGGTTACGGGCCTTGTCCAGAAGCAACAGTTGCCCAGGATTTCTTTGCTTTGAGCTCGTGAGACAGCATATCATGTAGGACCGCCGAGAAGGAGACCTGCCTCTCTCTGGTTTGGAAGAGGTTAGCTTTTCTACTCAGCCTTGGAGCACAAAGACCCAGCCAATTCCCAAGGACAGTTTCGAAGGTTACTGGTGCACGTCTCTCTGCGCTTAGCCCACCGTTCAGCTACAGTCTGTAAAGTGCATTCAGGGAAGAGCAAGAAAGTCTCCAACGCCCCGCGTCTTGTGGGGAAGGAACAGCACATTCTCTCCTCAGTGAAGACGTCCTTTCTTGCAGACTGCCAGGCTGGGACTCCTCTTCCGTCTCAGACCACCGAGTTTGGCATAGCGTTGAAATGACCCCTTCCCTCAACGCCGTAGGCATCTCTTCAAGAACATAAACCCTGTGTGCCCATTCGTTATACCTCACCGCCCTAAGAAACACCGAAGAGCTGTGGCTGGATGGTAGGAAACAGTGGCCGTAGTGTCCTTCGATCAATATCCCGTTCCAAAGGCCCCCCCGTGAAAATCTCTTGCTTTCGAGGGCCTAGGGCATTCCAAGGGCTGCCAAACACAGCTAAAGGAGGCGAAATAAGAGAAGCAGAACTTGCTCCTGAGAAACTCGTACATACACTGAACCCAAAGCGTGCCTCTTCGTGGAGACCGAAGGCCTCCCCAGCTCAGATTCTGGGCCCTGGAACACAGTGCTAACCGCTGCCTTCAAGGAGAGGTAGGCAAGGAATGTTTTCACGTCTCGCCTGCCTCTCAGGGCCTGTTCAGCTTGAGTGGAAAATATCCACAGCCTGCCCGAACGTCCTGCCGAGCAGCGAGTTGTACTGGAGTGTAGCAAACGCTTCCAAGTTGTCTGAGGGGAAAGAGGCCATTGCTGTGGTGTGAACGGCCTTCTCTGCCACTCTTTCGGAGCACAGTGCTCTCTGGGCAGGCAGGCTAGTTCCTAGAGCAGAAGCATTTGAACAGACGTCTGCCCTGGTATACTTCCTACATCCGCACATCGAGTGCATCTTTCCTACGCTCCAGGCACCCACACGGTGCACAGAACTCCTCCTGATGGCGAGACAGAAGACGCAACATTTCTTCTAGGGGGCTCGTGAGGGGCGAGGCCTCTTGAGGAGTTGGACCCTCGAATGCCGCTGAAACCACTGAGGTTGATTGCCACGTTATGTTAGCGACACACTGAGAGCATTTCAGGTTCATGGAACCCCGTGCAGTGCGCCACGAGAGAAGAAAACGCAGATGCTGCCTTGACAGGGTTAGATTGAATTGCCTCTGTCCCCCCTCCGGAAACTAACTTTCCCAGAGCCAGCACAGCTTCACGTCCCGAGCAGCGTTTTCTGCTGTGTGCCAGGATACATGAAAGGAAACCTGGGGACGCTGGGAGGCTCTGAGCTGTACGCGGCTTGCCAAAGCTTCTAGACCCTTCAGGGGTCAGTGTGGCCCTTCTGGAGAGTGACACAGCATGTTTCCTAATGGAAACCTAGTGTTACATTTCGGGGACTTTCTGCACAACCTTCCTCAGCCGCCTAGCTGGATGTCCTTGCCCAGAAGCGGCAGTTGCCAAGGAGTTCTTTCCCAGGAGCTCGTGAGACAGCATACCATGCAGAACCGCAGAGAAGGAGACCAGCCTTTCTCCGGGTTCTCAGAGGTTCGCTTTTCTGCCTTTGAGCCTCTGAACTCAGAGATCCAGTCAGCTCCCAATGATACTTTAGAACTGTAGTATTGAAGGTCTCTCTGCCATCAGCCCCCTGCTCAGCTCCCGTCTCCTAGGTGCATTCAGTGAAGTAGCATCCACTCTGCAGCCTCCCGCACCATGTTGTTTAGGAACGGCACATTTCCTCTTCGTAAAGAAATCTTTTCTTGCAGCCTGCCTGGCCCGAGCTCCTATTCCTTTTCCGAAGGCCGAGTTCGGCATAGCCCTGCAATGACCCCTTCCCTCAAGGCCGGACACATCTCTGAAAGACTATACTCCATGGGTCCCCATTCATTACATCTTACCTCCCATGAAACACAAAGGAGTTGTAGCGTGATGGGAGGAAACAACGGCCTCCTTCTCCTTCTCGGAATACCCCGTTGCCCAAGGTTACGGGCCTTGTCCAGAAGCAACAGTTGCCCAGGATTTCTTTGCTTTGAGCTCGTGAGACAGCATATCATGTAGGACCGCCGAGAAGGAGACCTGCCTCTCTCTGGTTTGGAAGAGGTTAGCTTTTCTACTCAGCCTTGGAGCACAAAGACCCAGCCAATTCCCAAGGACAGTTTCGAAGGTTACTGGTGCACGTCTCTCTGCGCTTAGCCCACCGTTCAGCTACAGTCTGTAAAGTGCATTCAGGGAAGAGCAAGAAAGTCTCCAACGCCCCGCGTCTTGTGGGGAAGGAACAGCACATTCTCTCCTCAGTGAAGACGTCCTTTCTTGCAGACTGCCAGGCTGGGACTCCTCTTCCGTCTCAGACCACCGAGTTTGGCATAGCGTTGAAATGACCCCTTCCCTCAACGCCGTACGCATCTCTTCAAGAACATAAACCCTGTGTGCCCATTCGTTATACCTCACCGCCCTAAGAAACACCGAAGAGCTGTGGCTGGATGGTAGGAAACAGTGGCCGTAGTGTCCTTCGATCAATATCCCGTTCCAAAGGCCCCCCCGTGAAAATCTCTTGCTTTCGAGGGCCTAGGGCATTCCAAGGGCTGCCAAACACAGCTAAAGGAGGCGAAATAAGAGAAGCAGAACTTGCTCCTGAGAAACTCGTACATACACTGAACCCAAAGCGTGCCTCTTCGTGGAGACCGAAGGCCTCCCCAGCTCAGATTCTGGGCCCTGGAACACAGTGCTAACCGCTGCCTTCAAGGAGAGGTAGGCAAGGAATGTTTTCACGTCTCGCCTGCCTCTCAGGGCCTGTTCAGCTTGAGTGGAAAATATCCACAGCCTGCCCGAACGTCCTGCCGAGCAGCGAGTTGTACTGGAGTGTAGCAAACGCTTCCAAGTTGTCTGAGGGGAAAGAGGCCATTGCTGTGGTGTGAACGGCCTTCTCTGCCACTCTTTCGGAGCACAGTGCTCTCTGGGCAGGCAGGCTAGTTCCTAGAGCAGAAGCATTTGAACAGACGTCTGCCCTGGTATACTTCCTACATCCGCACATCGAGTGCATCTTTCCTACGCTCCAGGCACCCACACGGTGCACAGAACTCCTCCTGATGGCGAGACAGAAGACGCAACATTTCTTCTAGGGGGCTCGTGAGGGGCGAGGCCTCTTGAGGAGTTGGACCCTCGAATGCCGCTGAAACCACTGAGGTTGATTGCCACGTTATGTTAGCGACACACTGAGAGCATTTCAGGTTCATGGAACCCCGTGCAGTGCGCCACGAGAGAAGAAAACGCAGATGCTGCCTTGACAGGGTTAGATTGAATTGCCTCTGTCCCCCCTCCGGAAACTAACTTTCCCAGAGCCAGCACAGCTTCACGTCCCGAGCAGCGTTTTCTGCTGTGTGCCAGGATACATGAAAGGAAACCTGGGGACGCTGGGAGGCTCTGAGCTGTACGCGGCTTGCCAAAGCTTCTAGACCCTTCAGGGGTCAGTGTGGCCCTTCTGGAGAGTGACACAGCATGTTTCCTAATGGAAACCTAGTGTTACATTTCGGGGACTTTCTGCACAACCTTCCTCAGCCGCCTAGCTGGATGTCCTTGCCCAGAAGCGGCAGTTGCCAAGGAGTTCTTTCCCAGGAGCTCGTGAGACAGCATACCATGCAGAACCGCAGAGAAGGAGACCAGCCTTTCTCCGGGTTCTCAGAGGTTCGCTTTTCTGCCTTTGAGCCTCTGAACTCAGAGATCCAGTCAGCTCCCAATGATACTTTAGAACTGTAGTATTGAAGGTCTCTCTGCCATCAGCCCCCTGCTCAGCTCCCGTCTCCTAGGTGCATTCAGTGAAGTAGCATCCACTCTGCAGCCTCCCGCACCATGTTGTTTAGGAACGGCACATTTCCTCTTCGTAAAGAAATCTTTTCTTGCAGCCTGCCTGGCCCGAGCTCCTATTCCTTTTCCGAAGGCCGAGTTCGGCATAGCCCTGCAATGACCCCTTCCCTCAAGGCCGGACACATCTCTGAAAGACTATACTCCATGGGTCCCCATTCATTACATCTTACCTCCCATGAAACACAAAGGAGTTGTAGCGTGATGGGAGGAAACAACGGCCTCCTTCTCCTTCTCGGAATACCCCGTTGCCCAAGGTTACGGGCCTTGTCCAGAAGCAACAGTTGCCCAGGATTTCTTTGCTTTGAGCTCGTGAGACAGCATATCATGTAGGACCGCCGAGAAGGAGACCTGCCTCTCTCTGGTTTGGAAGAGGTTAGCTTTTCTACTCAGCCTTGGAGCACAAAGACCCAGCCAATTCCCAAGGACAGTTTCGAAGGTTACTGGTGCACGTCTCTCTGCGCTTAGCCCACCGTTCAGCTACAGTCTGTAAAGTGCATTCAGGGAAGAGCAAGAAAGTCTCCAACGCCCCGCGTCTTGTGGGGAAGGAACAGCACATTCTCTCCTCAGTGAAGACGTCCTTTCTTGCAGACTGCCAGGCTGGGACTCCTCTTCCGTCTCAGACCACCGAGTTTGGCATAGCGTTGAAATGACCCCTTCCCTCAACGCCGTACGCATCTCTTCAAGAACATAAACCCTGTGTGCCCATTCGTTATACCTCACCGCCCTAAGAAACACCGAAGAGCTGTGGCTGGATGGTAGGAAACAGTGGCCGTAGTGTCCTTCGATCAATATCCCGTTCCAAAGGCCCCCCCGTGAAAATCTCTTGCTTTCGAGGGCCTAGGGCATTCCAAGGGCTGCCAAACACAGCTCAAGGAGGCGAAATAAGAGAAGCAGAACTTGCTCCTGAGAAACTCGTACATACACTGAACCCAAAGCGTGCCTCTTCGTGGAGACCGAAGGCCTCCCCAGCTCAGATTCTGGGCCCTGGAACACAGTGCTAACCGCTGCCTTCAAGGAGAGGTAGGCAAGGAATGTTTTCACGTCTCGCCTGCCTCTCAGGGCCTGTTCAGCTTGAGTGGAAAATATCCACAGCCTGCCCGAACGTCCTGCCGAGCAGCGAGTTGTACTGGAGTGTAGCAAACGCTTCCAAGTTGTCTGAGGGGAAAGAGGCCATTGCTGTGGTGTGAACGGCCTTCTCTGCCACTCTTTCGGAGCACAGTGCTCTCTGGGCAGGCAGGCTAGTTCCTAGAGCAGAAGCATTTGAACAGACGTCTGCCCTGGTATACTTCCTACATCCGCACATCGAGTGCATCTTTCCTACGCTCCAGGCACCCACACGGTGCACAGAACTCCTCCTGATGGCGAGACAGAAGACGCAACATTTCTTCTAGGGGGCTCGTGAGGGGCGAGGCCTCTTGAGGAGTTGGACCCTCGAATGCCGCTGAAACCACTGAGGTTGATTGCCACGTTATGTTAGCGACACACTGAGAGCATTTCAGGTTCATGGAACCCCGTGCAGTGCGCCACGAGAGAAGAAAACGCAGATGCTGCCTTGACAGGGTTAGATTGAATTGCCTCTGTCCCCCCTCCGGAAACTAACTTTCCCAGAGCCAGCACAGCTTCACGTCCCGAGCAGCGTTTTCTGCTGTGTGCCAGGATACATGAAAGGAAACCTGGGGACGCTGGGAGGCTCTGAGCTGTACGCGGCTTGCCAAAGCTTCTAGACCCTTCAGGGGTCAGTGTGGCCCTTCTGGAGAGTGACACAGCATGTTTCCTAATGGAAACCTAGTGTTACATTTCGGGGACTTTCTGCACAACCTTCCTCAGCCGCCTAGCTGGATGTCCTT
The DNA here is from genome assembly GCF_965194805.1 of Balaenoptera borealis. Classification (NCBI taxonomy): domain Eukaryota; kingdom Metazoa; phylum Chordata; class Mammalia; order Artiodactyla; family Balaenopteridae; genus Balaenoptera; species Balaenoptera borealis. Next base: position 68,314 of record NW_028122893.1, read on the forward strand.
GCCCAGAAGCGGCAGTTGCCAAGGAGTTCTTTCCCAGGAGCTCGTGAGACAGCATACCATGCAGAACCGCAGAGAAGGAGACCAGCCTTTCTCCGGGTTCTCAGAGGTTCGCTTTTCTGCCTTTGAGCCTCTGAAGTCAGAGATCCAGTCAGCTCCCAATGATACTTTAGAACTGTAGTATTGAAGGTCTCTCTGCCATCAGCCCCCTGCTCAGCTCCCGTCTCCTAGGTGCATTCAGTGAAGTAGCATCCACTCTGCAGCCTCCCGCACCATGTTGTTTAGGAACGGCACATTTCCTCTTCGTAAAGAAATCTTTTCTTGCAGCCTGCCTGGCCCGAGCTCCTATTCCTTTTCCGAAGGCCGAGTTCGGCATAGCCCTGCAATGACCCCTTCCCTCAAGGCCGGACACATCTCTGAAAGACTATACTCCATGGGTCCCCATTCATTACATCTTACCTCCCATGAAACACAAAGGAGTTGTAGCGTGATGGGAGGAAACAACGGCCTCCTTCTCCTTCTCGGAATACCCCGTTGCCCAAGGTTACGGGCCTTGTCCAGAAGCAACAGTTGCCCAGGATTTCTTTGCTTTGAGCTCGTGAGACAGCATATCATGTAGGACCGCCGAGAAGGAGACCTGCCTCTCTCTGGTTTGGAAGAGGTTAGCTTTTCTACTCAGCCTTGGAGCACAAAGACCCAGCCAATTCCCAAGGACAGTTTCGAAGGTTACTGGTGCAGGTCTCTCTGCGCTTAGCCCACCGTTCAGCTACAGTCTGTAAAGTGCATTCAGGGAAGAGCAAGAAAGTCTCCAACGCCCCGCGTCTTGTGGGGAAGGAACAGCACATTCTCTCCTCAGTGAAGACGTCCTTTCTTGCAGACTGCCAGGCTGGGACTCCTCTTCCGTCTCAGACCACCGAGTTTGGCATAGCGTTGAAATGACCCCTTCCCTCAACGCCGTACGCATCTCTTCAAGAACATAAACCCTGTGTGCCCATTCGTTATACCTCACCGCCCTAAGAAACACCGAAGAGCTGTGGCTGGATGGTAGGAAACAGTGGCCGTAGTGTCCTTCGATCAATATCCCGTTCCAAAGGCCCCCCCGTGAAAATCTCTTGCTTTCGAGGGCCTAGGGCATTCCAAGGGCTGCCAAACACAGCTCAAGGAGGCGAAATAAGAGAAGCAGAACTTGCTCCTGAGAAACTCGTACATACACTGAACCCAAAGCGTGCCTCTTCGTGGAGACCGAAGGCCTCCCCAGCTCAGATTCTGGGCCCTGGAACACAGTGCTAACCGCTGCCTTCAAGGAGAGGTAGGCAAGGAATGTTTTCACGTCTCGCCTGCCTCTCAGGGCCTGTTCAGCTTGAGTGGAAAATATCCACAGCCTCCCCGAACGTCCTGCCGAGCAGCGAGCTGTACTGGAGTGTAGCAAACGCTTCCAAGTTGTCTGAGGGGAAAGAGGCCATTGCTGTGGTGTGAACGGCCTTCTCTGCCACTCTTTCGGAGCACAGTGCTCTCTGGGCAGGCAGGCTAGTTCCTAGAGCAGAAGCATTTGAACAGACGTCTGCCCTGGTATACTTCCTACATCCGCACATCGAGTGCATCTTTCCTACGCTCCAGGCACCCACACGGTGCACAGAACTCCTCCTGATGGCGAGACAGAAGACGCAACATTTCTTCTAGGGGGCTCGTGAGGGGCGAGGCCTCTTGAGGAGTTGGACCCTCGAATGCCGCTGAAACCACTGAGGTTGATTGCCACGTTATGTTAGCGACACACTGAGAGCATTTCAGGTTCATGGAACCCCGTGCAGTGCGCCACGAGAGAAGAAAACGCAGATGCTGCCTTGACAGGGTTAGATTGAATTGCCTCTGTCCCCCCTCCGGAAACTAACTTTCCCAGAGCCAGCACAGCTTCACGTCCCGAGCAGCATTTTCTGCTGTGTGCCAGGATACATGAAAGGAAACCTGGGGACGCTGGGAGGCTCTGAGCTGTACGCGGCTTGCCAAAGCTTCTAGACCCTTCAGGGGTCAGTGTGGCCCTTCTGGAGAGTGACACAGCATGTTTCCTAATGGAAACCTAGTGTTACATTTCGGGGACTTTCTGCACAACCTTCCTCAGCCGCCTAGCTGGATGTCCTTGCCCAGAAGCGGCAGTTGCCAAGGAGTTCTTTCCCAGGAGCTCGTGAGACAGCATACCATGCAGAACCGCAGAGAAGGAGACCAGCCTTTCTCCGGGTTCTCAGAGGTTCGCTTTTCTGCCTTTGAGCCTCTGAACTCAGAGATCCAGTCAGCTCCCAATGATACTTTAGAACTGTAGTATTGAAGGTCTCTCTGCCATCAGCCCCCTGCTCAGCTCCCGTCTCCTAGGTGCATTCAGTGAAGTAGCATCCACTCTGCAGCCTCCCGCACCATGTTGTTTAGGAACGGCACATTTCCTCTTCGTAAAGAAATCTTTTCTTGCAGCCTGCCTGGCCCGAGCTCCTATTCCTTTTCCGAAGGCCGAGTTCGGCATAGCCCTGCAATGACCCCTTCCCTCAAGGCCGGACACATCTCTGAAAGACTATACTCCATGGGTCCCCATTCATTACATCTTACCTCCCATGAAACACAAAGGAGTTGTAGCGTGATGGGAGGAAACAACGGCCTCCTTCTCCTTCTCGGAATACCCCGTTGCCCAAGGTTACGGGCCTTGTCCAGAAGCAACAGTTGCCCAGGATTTCTTTGCTTTGAGCTCGTGAGACAGCATATCATGTAGGACCGCCGAGAAGGAGACCTGCCTCTCTCTGGTTTGGAAGAGGTTAGCTTTTCTACTCAGCCTTGGAGCACAAAGACCCAGCCAATTCCCAAGGACAGTTTCGAAGGTTACTGGTGCACGTCTCTCTGCGCTTAGCCCACCGTTCAGCTACAGTCTGTAAAGTGCATTCAGGGAAGAGCAAGAAAGTCTCCAACGCCCCGCGTCTTGTGGGGAAGGAACAGCACATTCTCTCCTCAGTGAAGACGTCCTTTCTTGCAGACTGCCAGGCTGGGACTCCTCTTCCGTCTCAGACCACCGAGTTTGGCATAGCGTTGAAATGACCCCTTCCCTCAACGCCGTAGGCATCTCTTCAAGAACATAAACCCTGTGTGCCCATTCGTTATACCTCACCGCCCTAAGAAACACCGAAGAGCTGTGGCTGGATGGTAGGAAACAGTGGCCGTAGTGTCCTTCGATCAATATCCCGTTCCAAAGGCCCCCCCGTGAAAATCTCTTGCTTTCGAGGGCCTAGGGCATTCCAAGGGCTGCCAAACACAGCTCAAGGAGGCGAAATAAGAGAAGCAGAACTTGCTCCTGAGAAACTCGTACATACACTGAACCCAAAGCGTGCCTCTTCGTGGAGACCGAAGGCCTCCCCAGCTCAGATTCTGGGCCCTGGAACACAGTGCTAACCGCTGCCTTCAAGGAGAGGTAGGCAAGGAATGTTTTCACGTCTCGCCTGCCTCTCAGGGCCTGTTCAGCTTGAGTGGAAAATATCCACAGCCTCCCCGAACGTCCTGCCGAGCAGCGAGCTGTACTGGAGTGTAGCAAACGCTTCCAAGTTGTCTGAGGGGAAAGAGGCCATTGCTGTGGTGTGAACGGCCTTCTCTGCCACTCTTTCGGAGCACAGTGCTCTCTGGGCAGGCAGGCTAGTTCCTAGAGCAGAAGCATTTGAACAGACGTCTGCCCTGGTATACTTCCTACATCCGCACATCGAGTGCATCTTTCCTACGCTCCAGGCACCCACACGGTGCACAGAACTCCTCCTGATGGCGAGACAGAAGACGCAACATTTCTTCTAGGGGGCTCGTGAGGGGCGAGGCCTCTTGAGGAGTTGGACCCTCGAATGCCGCTGAAACCACTGAGGTTGATTGCCACGTTATGTTAGCGACACACTGAGAGCATTTCAGGTTCATGGAACCCCGTGCAGTGCGCCACGAGAGAAGAAAACGCAGATGCTGCCTTGACAGGGTTAGATTGAATTGCCTCTGTCCCCCCTCCGGAAACTAACTTTCCCAGAGCCAGCACAGCTTCACGTCCCGAGCAGCGTTTTCTGCTGTGTGCCAGGATACATGAAAGGAAACCTGGGGACGCTGGGAGGCTCTGAGCTGTACGCGGCTTGCCAAAGCTTCTAGACCCTTCAGGGGTCAGTGTGGCCCTTCTGGAGAGTGACACAGCATGTTTCCTAATGGAAACCTAGTGTTACATTTCGGGGACTTTCTGCACAACCTTCCTCAGCCGCCTAGCTGGATGTCCTTGCCCAGAAGCGGCAGTTGCCAAGGAGTTCTTTCCCAGGAGCTCGTGAGACAGCATACCATGCAGAACCGCAGAGAAGGAGACCAGCCTTTCTCCGGGTTCTCAGAGGTTCGCTTTTCTGCCTTTGAGCCTCTGAACTCAGAGATCCAGTCAGCTCCCAATGATACTTTAGAACTGTAGTATTGAAGGTCTCTCTGCCATCAGCCCCCTGCTCAGCTCCCGTCTCCTAGGTGCATTCAGTGAAGTAGCATCCACTCTGCAGCCTCCCGCACCATGTTGTTTAGGAACGGCACATTTCCTCTTCGTAAAGAAATCTTTTCTTGCAGCCTGCCTGGCCCGAGCTCCTATTCCTTTTCCGAAGGCCGAGTTCGGCATAGCCCTGCAATGACCCCTTCCCTCAAGGCCGGACACATCTCTGAAAGACTATACTCCATGGGTCCCCATTCATTACATCTTACCTCCCATGAAACACAAAGGAGTTGTAGCGTGATGGGAGGAAACAACGGCCTCCTTCTCCTTCTCGGAATACCCCGTTGCCCAAGGTTACGGGCCTTGTCCAGAAGCAACAGTTGCCCAGGATTTCTTTGCTTTGAGCTCGTGAGACAGCATATCATGTAGGACCGCCGAGAAGGAGACCTGCCTCTCTCTGGTTTGGAAGAGGTTAGCTTTTCTACTCAGCCTTGGAGCACAAAGACCCAGCCAATTCCCAAGGACAGTTTCGAAGGTTACTGGTGCACGTCTCTCTGCGCTTAGCCCACCGTTCAGCTACAGTCTGTAAAGTGCATTCAGGGAAGAGCAAGAAAGTCTCCAACGCCCCGCGTCTTGTGGGGAAGGAACAGCACATTCTCTCCTCAGTGAAGACGTCCTTTCTTGCAGACTGCCAGGCTGGGACTCCTCTTCCGTCTCAGACCACCGAGTTTGGCATAGCGTTGAAATGACCCCTTCCCTCAACGCCGTAGGCATCTCTTCAAGAACATAAACCCTGTGTGCCCATTCGTTATACCTCACCGCCCTAAGAAACACCGAAGAGCTGTGGCTGGATGGTAGGAAACAGTGGCCGTAGTGTCCTTCGATCAATATCCCGTTCCAAAGGCCCCCCCGTGAAAATCTCTTGCTTTCGAGGGCCTAGGGCATTCCAAGGGCTGCCAAACACAGCTCAAGGAGGCGAAATAAGAGAAGCAGAACTTGCTCCTGAGAAACTCGTACATACACTGAACCCAAAGCGTGCCTCTTCGTGGAGACCGAAGGCCTCCCCAGCTCAGATTCTGGGCCCTGGAACACAGTGCTAACCGCTGCCTTCAAGGAGAGGTAGGCAAGGAATGTTTTCACGTCTCGCCTGCCTCTCAGGGCCTGTTCAGCTTGAGTGGAAAATATCCACAGCCTCCCCGAACGTCCTGCCGAGCAGCGAGCTGTACTGGAGTGTAGCAAACGCTTCCAAGTTGTCTGAGGGGAAAGAGGCCATTGCTGTGGTGTGAACGGCCTTCTCTGCCACTCTTTCGGAGCACAGTGCTCTCTGGGCAGGCAGGCTAGTTCCTAGAGCAGAAGCATTTGAACAGACGTCTGCCCTGGTATACTTCCTACATCCGCACATCGAGTGCATCTTTCCTACGCTCCAGGCACCCACACGGTGCACAGAACTCCTCCTGATGGCGAGACAGAAGACGCAACATTTCTTCTAGGGGGCTCGTGAGGGGCGAGGCCTCTTGAGGAGTTGGACCCTCGAATGCCGCTGAAACCACTGAGGTTGATTGCCACGTTATGTTAGCGACACACTGAGAGCATTTCAGGTTCATGGAACCCCGTGCAGTGCGCCACGAGAGAAGAAAACGCAGATGCTGCCTTGACAGGGTTAGATTGAATTGCCTCTGTCCCCCCTCCGGAAACTAACTTTCCCAGAGCCAGCACAGCTTCACGTCCCGAGCAGCGTTTTCTGCTGTGTGCCAGGATACATGAAAGGAAACCTGGGGACGCTGGGAGGCTCTGAGCTGTACGCGGCTTGCCAAAGCTTCTAGACCCTTCAGGGGTCAGTGTGGCCCTTCTGGAGAGTGACACAGCATGTTTCCTAATGGAAACCTAGTGTTACATTTCGGGGACTTTCTGCACAACCTTCCTCAGCCGCCTAGCTGGATGTCCTTGCCCAGAAGCGGCAGTTGCCAAGGAGTTCTTTCCCAGGAGCTCGTGAGACAGCATACCATGCAGAACCGCAGAGAAGGAGACCAGCCTTTCTCCGGGTTCTCAGAGGTTCGCTTTTCTGCCTTTGAGCCTCTGAACTCAGAGATCCAGTCAGCTCCCAATGATACTTTAGAACTGTAGTATTGAAGGTCTCTCTGCCATCAGCCCCCTGCTCAGCTCCCGTCTCCTAGGTGCATTCAGTGAAGTAGCATCCACTCTGCAGCCTCCCGCACCATGTTGTTTAGGAACGGCACATTTCCTCTTCGTAAAGAAATCTTTTCTTGCAGCCTGCCTGGCCCGAGCTCCTATTCCTTTTCCGAAGGCCGAGTTCGGCATAGCCCTGCAATGACCCCTTCCCTCAAGGCCGGACACATCTCTGAAAGACTATACTCCATGGGTCCCCATTCATTACATCTTACCTCCCATGAAACACAAAGGAGTTGTAGCGTGATGGGAGGAAACAACGGCCTCCTTCTCCTTCTCGGAATACCCCGTTGCCCAAGGTTACGGGCCTTGTCCAGAAGCAACAGTTGCCCAGGATTTCTTTGCTTTGAGCTCGTGAGACAGCATATCATGTAGGACCGCCGAGAAGGAGACCTGCCTCTCTCTGGTTTGGAAGAGGTTAGCTTTTCTACTCAGCCTTGGAGCACAAAGACCCAGCCAATTCCCAAGGACAGTTTCGAAGGTTACTGGTGCAGGTCTCTCTGCGCTTAGCCCACCGTTCAGCTACAGTCTGTAAAGTGCATTCAGGGAAGAGCAAGAAAGTCTCCAACGCCCCGCGTCTTGTGGGGAAGGAACAGCACATTCTCTCCTCAGTGAAGACGTCCTTTCTTGCAGACTGCCAGGCTGGGACTCCTCTTCCGTCTCAGACCACCGAGTTTGGCATAGCGTTGAAATGACCCCTTCCCTCAACGCCGTAGGCATCTCTTCAAGAACATAAACCCTGTGTGCCCATTCGTTATACCTCACCGCCCTAAGAAACACCGAAGAGCTGTGGCTGGATGGTAGGAAACAGTGGCCGTAGTGTCCTTCGATCAATATCCCGTTCCAAAGGCCCCCCCGTGAAAATCTCTTGCTTTCGAGGGCCTAGGGCATTCCAAGGGCTGCCAAACACAGCTCAAGGAGGCGAAATAAGAGAAGCAGAACTTGCTCCTGAGAAACTCGTACATACACTGAACCCAAAGCGTGCCTCTTCGTGGAGACCGAAGGCCTCCCCAGCTCAGATTCTGGGCCCTGGAACACAGTGCTAACCGCTGCCTTCAAGGAGAGGTAGGCAAGGAATGTTTTCACGTCTCGCCTGCCTCTCAGGGCCTGTTCAGCTTGAGTGGAAAATATCCACAGCCTGCCCGAACGTCCTGCCGAGCAGCGAGTTGTACTGGAGTGTAGCAAACGCTTCCAAGTTGTCTGAGGGGAAAGAGGCCATTGCTGTGGTGTGAACGGCCTTCTCTGCCACTCTTTCGGAGCACAGTGCTCTCTGGGCAGGCAGGCTAGTTCCTAGAGCAGAAGCATTTGAACAGACGTCTGCCCTGGTATACTTCCTACATCCGCACATCGAGTGCATCTTTCCTACGCTCCAGGCACCCACACGGTGCACAGAACTCCTCCTGATGGCGAGACAGAAGACGCAACATTTCTTCTAGGGGGCTCGTGAGGGGCGAGGCCTCTTGAGGAGTTGGACCCTCGAATGCCGCTGAAACCACTGAGGTTGATTGCCACGTTATGTTAGCGACACACTGAGAGCATTTCAGGTTCATGGAACCCCGTGCAGTGCGCCACGAGAGAAGAAAACGCAGATGCTGCCTTGACAGGGTTAGATTGAATTGCCTCTGTCCCCCCTCCGGAAACTAACTTTCCCAGAGCCAGCACAGCTTCACGTCCCGAGCAGCGTTTTCTGCTGTGTGCCAGGATACATGAAAGGAAACCTGGGGACGCTGGGAGGCTCTGAGCTGTACGCGGCTTGCCAAAGCTTCTAGACCCTTCAGGGGTCAGTGTGGCCCTTCTGGAGAGTGACACAGCATGTTTCCTAATGGAAACCTAGTGTTACATTTCGGGGACTTTCTGCACAACCTTCCTCAGCCGCCTAGCTGGATGTCCTTGCCCAGAAGCGGCAGTTGCCAAGGAGTTCTTTCCCAGGAGCTCGTGAGACAGCATACCATGCAGAACCGCAGAGAAGGAGACCAGCCTTTCTCCGGGTTCTCAGAGGTTCGCTTTTCTGCCTTTGAGCCTCTGAACTCAGAGATCCAGTCAGCTCCCAATGATACTTTAGAACTGTAGTATTGAAGGTCTCTCTGCCATCAGCCCCCTGCTCAGCTCCCGTCTCCTAGGTGCATTCAGTGAAGTAGCATCCACTCTGCAGCCTCCCGCACCATGTTGTTTAGGAACGGCACATTTCCTCTTCGTAAAGAAATCTTTTCTTGCAGCCTGCCTGGCCCGAGCTCCTATTCCTTTTCCGAAGGCCGAGTTCGGCATAGCCCTGCAATGACCCCTTCCCTCAAGGCCGGACACATCTCTGAAAGACTATACTCCATGGGTCCCCATTCATTACATCTTACCTCCCATGAAACACAAAGGAGTTGTAGCGTGATGGGAGGAAACAACGGCCTCCTTCTCCTTCTCGGAATACCCCGTTGCCCAAGGTTACGGGCCTTGTCCAGAAGCAACAGTTGCCCAGGATTTCTTTGCTTTGAGCTCGTGAGACAGCATATCATGTAGGACCGCCGAGAAGGAGACCTGCCTCTCTCTGGTTTGGAAGAGGTTAGCTTTTCTACTCAGCCTTGGAGCACAAAGACCCAGCCAATTCCCAAGGACAGTTTCGAAGGTTACTGGTGCACGTCTCTCTGCGCTTAGCCCACCGTTCAGCTACAGTCTGTAAAGTGCATTCAGGGAAGAGCAAGAAAGTCTCCAACGCCCCGCGTCTTGTGGGGAAGGAACAGCACATTCTCTCCTCAGTGAAGACGTCCTTTCTTGCAGACTGCCAGGCTGGGACTCCTCTTCCGTCTCAGACCACCGAGTTTGGCATAGCGTTGAAATGACCCCTTCCCTCAACGCCGTAGGCATCTCTTCAAGAACATAAACCCTGTGTGCCCATTCGTTATACCTCACCGCCCTAAGAAACACCGAAGAGCTGTGGCTGGATGGTAGGAAACAGTGGCCGTAGTGTCCTTCGATCAATATCCCGTTCCAAAGGCCCCCCCGTGAAAATCTCTTGCTTTCGAGGGCCTAGGGCATTCCAAGGGCTGCCAAACACAGCTCAAGGAGGCGAAATAAGAGAAGCAGAACTTGCTCCTGAGAAACTCGTACATACACTGAACCCAAAGCGTGCCTCTTCGTGGAGACCGAAGGCCTCCCCAGCTCAGATTCTGGGCCCTGGAACACAGTGCTAACCGCTGCCTTCAAGGAGAGGTAGGCAAGGAATGTTTTCACGTCTCGCCTGCCTCTCAGGGCCTGTTCAGCTTGAGTGGAAAATATCCACAGCCTGCCCGAACGTCCTGCCGAGCAGCGAGTTGTACTGGAGTGTAGCAAACGCTTCCAAGTTGTCTGAGGGGAAAGAGGCCATTGCTGTGGTGTGAACGGCCTTCTCTGCCACTCTTTCGGAGCACAGTGCTCTCTGGGCAGGCAGGCTAGTTCCTAGAGCAGAAGCATTTGAACAGACGTCTGCCCTGGTATACTTCCTACATCCGCACATCGAGTGCATCTTTCCTACGCTCCAGGCACCCACACGGTGCACAGAACTCCTCCTGATGGCGAGACAGAAGACGCAACATTTCTTCTAGGGGGCTCGTGAGGGGCGAGGCCTCTTGAGGAGTTGGACCCTCGAATGCCGCTGAAACCACTGAGGTTGATTGCCACGTTATGTTAGCGACACACTGAGAGCATTTCAGGTTCATGGAACCCCGTGCAGTGCGCCACGAGAGAAGAAAACGCAGATGCTGCCTTGACAGGGTTAGATTGAATTGCCTCTGTCCCCCCTCCGGAAACTAACTTTCCCAGAGCCAGCACAGCTTCACGTCCCGAGCAACGTTTTCTGCTGTGTGCCAGGATACATGAAAGGAAACCTGGGGACGCTGGGAGACTCTGAGCTGTACGCGGCTTGCCAAAGCTTCTAGACCCTTCAGGGGTCAGTGTGGCCCTTCTGGAGAGTGACACAGCATGTTTCCTAATGGAAACCTAGTGTTACATTTCGGGGACTTTCTGCACAACCTTCCTCAGCCGCCTAGCTGGATGTCCTTGCCCAGAAGCGGCAGTTGCCAAGGAGTTCTTTCCCAGGAGCTCGTGAGACAGCATACCATGCAGAACCGCAGAGAAGGAGACCAGCCTTTCTCCGGGTTCTCAGAGGTTCGCTTTTCTGCCTTTGAGCCTCTGAACTCAGAGATCCAGTCAGCTCCCAATGATACTTTAGAACTGTAGTATTGAAGGTCTCTCTGCCATCAGCCCCCTGCTCAGCTCCCGTCTCCTAGGTGCATTCAGTGAAGTAGCATCCACTCTGCAGCCTCCCGCACCATGTTGTTTAGGAACGGCACATTTCCTCTTCGTAAAGAAATCTTTTCTTGCAGCCTGCCTGGCCCGAGCTCCTATTCCTTTTCCGAAGGCCGAGTTCGGCATAGCCCTGCAATGACCCCTTCCCTCAAGGCCGGACACATCTCTGAAAGACTATACTCCATGGGTCCCCATTCATTACATCTTACCTCCCATGAAACACAAAGGAGTTGTAGCGTGATGGGAGGAAACAACGGCCTCCTTCTCCTTCTCGGAATACCCCGTTGCCCAAGGTTACGGGCCTTGTCCAGAAGCAACAGTTGCCCAGGATTTCTTTGCTTTGAGCTCGTGAGACAGCATATCATGTAGGACCGCCGAGAAGGAGACCTGCCTCTCTCTGGTTTGGAAGAGGTTAGCTTTTCTACTCAGCCTTGGAGCACAAAGACCCAGCCAATTCCCAAGGACAGTTTCGAAGGTTACTGGTGCAGGTCTCTCTGCGCTTAGCCCACCGTTCAGCTACAGTCTGTAAAGTGCATTCAGGGAAGAGCAAGAAAGTCTCCAACGCCCCGCGTCTTGTGGGGAAGGAACAGCACATTCTCTCCTCAGTGAAGACGTCCTTTCTTGCAGACTGCCAGGCTGGGACTCCTCTTCCGTCTCAGACCACCGAGTTTGGCATAGCGTTGAAATGACCCCTTCCCTCAACGCCGTAGGCATCTCTTCAAGAACATAAACCCTGTGTGCCCATTCGTTATACCTCACCGCCCTAAGAAACACCGAAGAGCTGTGGCTGGATGGTAGGAAACAGTGGCCGTAGTGTCCTTCGATCAATATCCCGTTCCAAAGGCCCCCCCGTGAAAATCTCTTGCTTTCGAGGGCCTAGGGCATTCCAAGGGCTGCCAAACACAGCTCAAGGAGGCGAAATAAGAGAAGCAGAACTTGCTCCTGAGAAACTCGTACATACACTGAACCCAAAGCGTGCCTCTTCGTGGAGACCGAAGGCCTCCCCAGCTCAGATTCTGGGCCCTGGAACACAGTGCTAACCGCTGCCTTCAAGGAGAGGTAGGCAAGGAATGTTTTCACGTCTCGCCTGCCTCTCAGGGCCTGTTCAGCTTGAGTGGAAAATATCCACAGCCTGCCCGAACGTCCTGCCGAGCAGCGAGTTGTACTGGAGTGTAGCAAACGCTTCCAAGTTGTCTGAGGGGAAAGAGGCCATTGCTGTGGTGTGAACGGCCTTCTCTGCCACTCTTTCGGAGCACAGTGCTCTCTGGGCAGGCAGGCTAGTTCCTAGAGCAGAAGCATTTGAACAGACGTCTGCCCTGGTATACTTCCTACATCCGCACATCGAGTGCATCTTTCCTACGCTCCAGGCACCCACACGGTGCACAGAACTCCTCCTGATGGCGAGACAGAAGACGCAACATTTCTTCTAGGGGGCTCGTGAGGGGCGAGGCCTCTTGAGGAGTTGGACCCTCGAATGCCGCTGAAACCACTGAGGTTGATTGCCACGTTATGTTAGCGACACACTGAGAGCATTTCAGGTTCATGGAACCCCGTGCAGTGCGCCACAAGAGAAGAAAACGCAGATGCTGCCTTGACAGGGTTAGATTGAATTGCCTCTGTCCCCCCTCCGGAAACTAACTTTCCCAGAGCCAGCACAGCTTCACGTCCCGAGCAACGTTTTCTGCTGTGTGCCAGGATACATGAAAGGAAACCTGGGGACGCTGGGAGACTCTGAGCTGTACGCGGCTTGCCAAAGCTTCTAGACCCTTCAGGGGTCAGTGTGGCCCTTCTGGAGAGTGACACAGCATGTTTCCTAATGGAAACCTAGTGTTACATTTCGGGGACTTTCTGCACAACCTTCCTCAGCCGCCTAGCTGGATGTCCTTGCCCAGAAGCGGCAGTTGCCAAGGAGTTCTTTCCCAGGAGCTCGTGAGACAGCATACCATGCAGAACCGCAGAGAAGGAGACCAGCCTTTCTCCGGGTTCTCAGAGGTTCGCTTTTCTGCCTTTGAGCCTCTGAAGTCAGAGATCCAGTCAGCTCCCAATGATACTTTAGAACTGTAGTATTGAAGGTCTCTCTGCCATCAGCCCCCTGCTCAGCTCCCGTCTCCTAGGTGCATTCAGTGAAGTAGCATCCACTCTGCAGCCTCCCGCACCATGTTGTTTAGGAACGGCACATTTCCTCTTCGTAAAGAAATCTTTTCTTGCAGCCTGCCTGGCCCGAGCTCCTATTCCTTTTCCGAAGGCCGAGTTCGGCATAGCCCTGCAATGACCCCTTCCCTCAAGGCCGGACACATCTCTGAAAGACTATACTCCATGGGTCCCCATTCATTACATCTTACCTCCCATGAAACACAAAGGAGTTGTAGCGTGATGGGAGGAAACAACGGCCTCCTTCTCCTTCTCGGAATACCCCGTTGCCCAAGGTTACGGGCCTTGTCCAGAAGCAACAGTTGCCCAGGATTTCTTTGCTTTGAGCTCGTGAGACAGCATATCATGTAGGACCGCCGAGAAGGAGACCTGCCTCTCTCTGGTTTGGAAGAGGTTAGCTTTTCTACTCAGCCTTGGAGCACAAAGACCCAGCCAATTCCCAAGGACAGTTTCGAAGGTTACTGGTGCAGGTCTCTCTGCGCTTAGCCCACCGTTCAGCTACAGTCTGTAAAGTGCATTCAGGGAAGAGCAAGAAAGTCTCCAACGCCCCGCGTCTTGTGGGGAAGGAACAGCACATTCTCTCCTCAGTGAAGACGTCCTTTCTTGCAGACTGCCAGGCTGGGACTCCTCTTCCGTCTCAGACCACCGAGTTTGGCATAGCGTTGAAATGACCCCTTCCCTCAACGCCGTAGGCATCTCTTCAAGAACATAAACCCTGTGTGCCCATTCGTTATACCTCACCGCCCTAAGAAACACCGAAGAGCTGTGGCTGGATGGTAGGAAACAGTGGCCGTAGTGTCCTTCGATCAATATCCCGTTCCAAAGGCCCCCCCGTGAAAATCTCTTGCTTTCGAGGGCCTAGGGCATTCCAAGGGCTGCCAAACACAGCTCAAGGAGGCGAAATAAGAGAAGCAGAACTTGCTCCTGAGAAACTCGTACATACACTGAACCCAAAGCGTGCCTCTTCGTGGAGACCGAAGGCCTCCCCAGCTCAGATTCTGGGCCCTGGAACACAGTGCTAACCGCTGCCTTCAAGGAGAGGTAGGCAAGGAATGTTTTCACGTCTCGCCTGCCTCTCAGGGCCTGTTCAGCTTGAGTGGAAAATATCCACAGCCTGCCCGAACGTCCTGCCGAGCAGCGAGTTGTACTGGAGTGTAGCAAACGCTTCCAAGTTGTCTGAGGGGAAAGAGGCCATTGCTGTGGTGTGAACGGCCTTCTCTGCCACTCTTTCGGAGCACAGTGCTCTCTGGGCAGGCAGGCTAGTTCCTAGAGCAGAAGCATTTGAACAGACGTCTGCCCTGGTATACTTCCTACATCCGCACATCGAGTGCATCTTTCCTACGCTCCAGGCACCCACACGGTGCACAGAACTCCTCCTGATGGCGAGACAGAAGACGCAACATTTCTTCTAGGGGGCTCGTGAGGGGCGAGGCCTCTTGAGGAGTTGGACCCTCGAATGCCGCTGAAACCACTGAGGTTGATTGCCACGTTATGTTAGCGACACACTGAGAGCATTTCAGGTTCATGGAACCCCGTGCAGTGCGCCACGAGAGAAGAAAACGCAGATGCTGCCTTGACAGGGTTAGATTGAATTGCCTCTGTCCCCCCTCCGGAAACTAACTTTCCCAGAGCCAGCACAGCTTCACGTCCCGAGCAACGTTTTCTGCTGTGTGCCAGGATACATGAAAGGAAACCTGGGGACGCTGGGAGACTCTGAGCTGTACGCGGCTTGCCAAAGCTTCTAGACCCTTCAGGGGTCAGTGTGGCCCTTCTGGAGAGTGACACAGCATGTTTCCTAATGGAAACCTAGTGTTACATTTCGGGGACTTTCTGCACAACCTTCCTCAGCCGCCTAGCTGGATGTCCTTGCCCAGAAGCGGCAGTTGCCAAGGAGTTCTTTCCCAGGAGCTCGTGAGACAGCATACCATGCAGAACCGCAGAGAAGGAGACCAGCCTTTCTCCGGGTTCTCAGAGGTTCGCTTTTCTGCCTTTGAGCCTCTGAAGTCAGAGATCCAGTCAGCTCCCAATGATACTTTAGAACTGTAGTATTGAAGGTCTCTCTGCCATCAGCCCCCTGCTCAGCTCCCGTCTCCTAGGTGCATTCAGTGAAGTAGCATCCACTCTGCAGCCTCCCGCACCATGTTGTTTAGGAACGGCACATTTCCTCTTCGTAAAGAAATCTTTTCTTGCAGCCTGCCTGGCCCGAGCTCCTATTCCTTTTCCGAAGGCCGAGTTCGGCATAGCCCTGCAATGACCCCTTCCCTCAAGGCCGGACACATCTCTGAAAGACTATACTCCATGGGTCCCCATTCATTACATCTTACCTCCCATGAAACACAAAGGAGTTGTAGCGTGATGGGAGGAAACAACGGCCTCCTTCTCCTTCTCGGAATACCCCGTTGCCCAAGGTTACGGGCCTTGTCCAGAAGCAACAGTTGCCCAGGATTTCTTTGCTTTGAGCTCGTGAGACAGCATATCATGTAGGACCGCCGAGAAGGAGACCTGCCTCTCTCTGGTTTGGAAGAGGTTAGCTTTTCTACTCAGCCTTGGAGCACAAAGACCCAGCCAATTCCCAAGGACAGTTTCGAAGGTTACTGGTGCAGGTCTCTCTGCGCTTAGCCCACCGTTCAGCTACAGTCTGTAAAGTGCATTCAGGGAAGAGCAAGAAAGTCTCCAACGCCCCGCGTCTTGTGGGGAAGGAACAGCACATTCTCTCCTCAGTGAAGACGTCCTTTCTTGCAGACTGCCAGGCTGGGACTCCTCTTCCGTCTCAGACCACCGAGTTTGGCATAGCGTTGAAATGACCCCTTCCCTCAACGCCGTAGGCATCTCTTCAAGAACATAAACCCTGTGTGCCCATTCGTTATACCTCACCGCCCTAAGAAACACCGAAGAGCTGTGGCTGGATGGTAGGAAACAGTGGCCGTAGTGTCCTTCGATCAATATCCCGTTCCAAAGGCCCCCCCGTGAAAATCTCTTGCTTTCGAGGGCCTAGGGCATTCCAAGGGCTGCCAAACACAGCTCAAGGAGGCGAAATAAGAGAAGCAGAACTTGCTCCTGAGAAACTCGTACATACACTGAACCCAAAGCGTGCCTCTTCGTGGAGACCGAAGGCCTCCCCAGCTCAGATTCTGGGCCCTGGAACACAGTGCTAACCGCTGCCTTCAAGGAGAGGTAGGCAAGGAATGTTTTCACGTCTCGCCTGCCTCTCAGGGCCTGTTCAGCTTGAGTGGAAAATATCCACAGCCTGCCCGAACGTCCTGCCGAGCAGCGAGTTGTACTGGAGTGTAGCAAACGCTTCCAAGTTGTCTGAGGGGAAAGAGGCCATTGCTGTGGTGTGAACGGCCTTCTCTGCCACTCTTTCGGAGCACAGTGCTCTCTGGGCAGGCAGGCTAGTTCCTAGAGCAGAAGCATTTGAACAGACGTCTGCCCTGGTATACTTCCTACATCCGCACATCGAGTGCATCTTTCCTACGCTCCAGGCACCCACACGGTGCACAGAACTCCTCCTGATGGCGAGACAGAAGACGCAACATTTCTTCTAGGGGGCTCGTGAGGGGCGAGGCCTCTTGAGGAGTTGGACCCTCGAATGCCGCTGAAACCACTGAGGTTGATTGCCACGTTATGTTAGCGACACACTGAGAGCATTTCAGGTTCATGGAACCCCGTGCAGTGCGCCACGAGAGAAGAAAACGCAGATGCTGCCTTGACAGGGTTAGATTGAATTGCCTCTGTCCCCCCTCCGGAAACTAACTTTCCCAGAGCCAGCACAGCTTCACGTCCCGAGCAACGTTTTCTGCTGTGTGCCAGGATACATGAAAGGAAACCTGGGGACGCTGGGAGACTCTGAGCTGTACGCGGCTTGCCAAAGCTTCTAGACCCTTCAGGGGTCAGTGTGGCCCTTCTGGAGAGTGACACAGCATGTTTCCTAATGGAAACCTAGTGTTACATTTCGGGGACTTTCTGCACAACCTTCCTCAGCCGCCTAGCTGGATGTCCTTGCCCAGAAGCGGCAGTTGCCAAGGAGTTCTTTCCCAGGAGCTCGTGAGACAGCATACCATGCAGAACCGCAGAGAAGGAGACCAGCCTTTCTCCGGGTTCTCAGAGGTTCGCTTTTCTGCCTTTGAGCCTCTGAACTCAGAGATCCAGTCAGCTCCCAATGATACTTTAGAACTGTAGTATTGAAGGTCTCTCTGCCATCAGCCCCCTGCTCAGCTCCCGTCTCCTAGGTGCATTCAGTGAAGTAGCATCCACTCTGCAGCCTCCCGCACCATGTTGTTTAGGAACGGCACATTTCCTCTTCGTAAAGAAATCTTTTCTTGCAGCCTGCCTGGCCCGAGCTCCTATTCCTTTTCCGAAGGCCGAGTTCGGCATAGCCCTGCAATGACCCCTTCCCTCAAGGCCGGACACATCTCTGAAAGACTATACTCCATGGGTCCCCATTCATTACATCTTACCTCCCATGAAACACAAAGGAGTTGTAGCGTGATGGGAGGAAACAACGGCCTCCTTCTCCTTCTCGGAATACCCCGTTGCCCAAGGTTACGGGCCTTGTCCAGAAGCAACAGTTGCCCAGGATTTCTTTGCTTTGAGCTCGTGAGACAGCATATCATGTAGGACCGCCGAGAAGGAGACCTGCCTCTCTCTGGTTTGGAAGAGGTTAGCTTTTCTACTCAGCCTTGGAGCACAAAGACCCAGCCAATTCCCAAGGACAGTTTCGAAGGTTACTGGTGCAGGTCTCTCTGCGCTTAGCCCACCGTTCAGCTACAGTCTGTAAAGTGCATTCAGGGAAGAGCAAGAAAGTCTCCAACGCCCCGCGTCTTGTGGGGAAGGAACAGCACATTCTCTCCTCAGTGAAGACGTCCTTTCTTGCAGACTGCCAGGCTGGGACTCCTCTTCCGTCTCAGACCACCGAGTTTGGCATAGCGTTGAAATGACCCCTTCCCTCAACGCCGTACGCATCTCTTCAAGAACATAAACCCTGTGTGCCCATTCGTTATACCTCACCGCCCTAAGAAACACCGAAGAGCTGTGGCTGGATGGTAGGAAACAGTGGCCGTAGTGTCCTTCGATCAATATCCCGTTCCAAAGGCCCCCCCGTGAAAATCTCTTGCTTTCGAGGGCCTAGGGCATTCCAAGGGCTGCCAAACACAGCTCAAGGAGGCGAAATAAGAGAAGCAGAACTTGCTCCTGAGAAACTCGTACATACACTGAACCCAAAGCGTGCCTCTTCGTGGAGACCGAAGGCCTCCCCAGCTCAGATTCTGGGCCCTGGAACACAGTGCTAACCGCTGCCTTCAAGGAGAGGTAGGCAAGGAATGTTTTCACGTCTCGCCTGCCTCTCAGGGCCTGTTCAGCTTGAGTGGAAAATATCCACAGCCTGCCCGAACGTCCTGCCGAGCAGCGAGTTGTACTGGAGTGTAGCAAACGCTTCCAAGTTGTCTGAGGGGAAAGAGGCCATTGCTGTGGTGTGAACGGCCTTCTCTGCCACTCTTTCGGAGCACAGTGCTCTCTGGGCAGGCAGGCTAGTTCCTAGAGCAGAAGCATTTGAACAGACGTCTGCCCTGGTATACTTCCTACATCCGCACATCGAGTGCATCTTTCCTACGCTCCAGGCACCCACACGGTGCACAGAACTCCTCCTGATGGCGAGACAGAAGACGCAACATTTCTTCTAGGGGGCTCGTGAGGGGCGAGGCCTCTTGAGGAGTTGGACCCTCGAATGCCGCTGAAACCACTGAGGTTGATTGCCACGTTATGTTAGCGACACACTGAGAGCATTTCAGGTTCATGGAACCCCGTGCAGTGCGCCACGAGAGAAGAAAACGCAGATGCTGCCTTGACAGGGTTAGATTGAATTGCCTCTGTCCCCCCTCCGGAAACTAACTTTCCCAGAGCCAGCACAGCTTCACGTCCCGAGCAACGTTTTCTGCTGTGTGCCAGGATACATGAAAGGAAACCTGGGGACGCTGGGAGACTCTGAGCTGTACGCGGCTTGCCAAAGCTTCTAGACCCTTCAGGGGTCAGTGTGGCCCTTCTGGAGAGTGACACAGCATGTTTCCTAATGGAAACCTAGTGTTACATTTCGGGGACTTTCTGCACAACCTTCCTCAGCCGCCTAGCTGGATGTCCTTGCCCAGAAGCGGCAGTTGCCAAGGAGTTCTTTCCCAGGAGCTCGTGAGACAGCATACCATGCAGAACCGCAGAGAAGGAGACCAGCCTTTCTCCGGGTTCTCAGAGGTTCGCTTTTCTGCCTTTGAGCCTCTGAACTCAGAGATCCAGTCAGCTCCCAATGATACTTTAGAACTGTAGTATTGAAGGTCTCTCTGCCATCAGCCCCCTGCTCAGCTCCCGTCTCCTAGGTGCATTCAGTGAAGTAGCATCCACTCTGCAGCCTCCCGCACCATGTTGTTTAGGAACGGCACATTTCCTCTTCGTAAAGAAATCTTTTCTTGCAGCCTGCCTGGCCCGAGCTCCTATTCCTTTTCCGAAGGCCGAGTTCGGCATAGCCCTGCAATGACCCCTTCCCTCAAGGCCGGACACATCTCTGAAAGACTATACTCCATGGGTCCCCATTCATTACATCTTACCTCCCATGAAACACAAAGGAGTTGTAGCGTGATGGGAGGAAACAACGGCCTCCTTCTCCTTCTCGGAATACCCCGTTGCCCAAGGTTACGGGCCTTGTCCAGAAGCAACAGTTGCCCAGGATTTCTTTGCTTTGAGCTCGTGAGACAGCATATCATGTAGGACCGCCGAGAAGGAGACCTGCCTCTCTCTGGTTTGGAAGAGGTTAGCTTTTCTACTCAGCCTTGGAGCACAAAGACCCAGCCAATTCCCAAGGACAGTTTCGAAGGTTACTGGTGCAGGTCTCTCTGCGCTTAGCCCACCGTTCAGCTACAGTCTGTAAAGTGCATTCAGGGAAGAGCAAGAAAGTCTCCAACGCCCCGCGTCTTGTGGGGAAGGAACAGCACATTCTCTCCTCAGTGAAGACGTCCTTTCTTGCAGACTGCCAGGCTGGGACTCCTCTTCCGTCTCAGACCACCGAGTTTGGCATAGCGTTGAAATGACCCCTTCCCTCAACGCCGTACGCATCTCTTCAAGAACATAAACCCTGTGTGCCCATTCGTTATACCTCACCGCCCTAAGAAACACCGAAGAGCTGTGGCTGGATGGTAGGAAACAGTGGCCGTAGTGTCCTTCGATCAATATCCCGTTCCAAAGGCCCCCCCGTGAAAATCTCTTGCTTTCGAGGGCCTAGGGCATTCCAAGGGCTGCCAAACACAGCTCAAGGAGGCGAAATAAGAGAAGCAGAACTTGCTCCTGAGAAACTCGTACATACACTGAACCCAAAGCGTGCCTCTTCGTGGAGACCGAAGGCCTCCCCAGCTCAGATTCTGGGCCCTGGAACACAGTGCTAACCGCTGCCTTCAAGGAGAGGTAGGCAAGGAATGTTTTCACGTCTCGCCTGCCTCTCAGGGCCTGTTCAGCTTGAGTGGAAAATATCCACAGCCTGCCCGAACGTCCTGCCGAGCAGCGAGTTGTACTGGAGTGTAGCAAACGCTTCCAAGTTGTCTGAGGGGAAAGAGGCCATTGCTGTGGTGTGAACGGCCTTCTCTGCCACTCTTTCGGAGCACAGTGCTCTCTGGGCAGGCAGGCTAGTTCCTAGAGCAGAAGCATTTGAACAGACGTCTGCCCTGGTATACTTCCTACATCCGCACATCGAGTGCATCTTTCCTACGCTCCAGGCACCCACACGGTGCACAGAACTCCTCCTGATGGCGAGACAGAAGACGCAACATTTCTTCTAGGGGGCTCGTGAGGGGCGAGGCCTCTTGAGGAGTTGGACCCTCGAATGCCGCTGAAACCACTGAGGTTGATTGCCACGTTATGTTAGCGACACACTGAGAGCATTTCAGGTTCATGGAACCCCGTGCAGTGCGCCACGAGAGAAGAAAACGCAGATGCTGCCTTGACAGGGTTAGATTGAATTGCCTCTGTCCCCCCTCCGGAAACTAACTTTCCCAGAGCCAGCACAGCTTCACGTCCCGAGCAACGTTTTCTGCTGTGTGCCAGGATACATGAAAGGAAACCTGGGGACGCTGGGAGACTCTGAGCTGTACGCGGCTTGCCAAAGCTTCTAGACCCTTCAGGGGTCAGTGTGGCCCTTCTGGAGAGTGACACAGCATGTTTCCTAATGGAAACCTAGTGTTACATTTCGGGGACTTTCTGCACAACCTTCCTCAGCCGCCTAGCTGGATGTCCTTGCCCAGAAGCGGCAGTTGCCAAGGAGTTCTTTCCCAGGAGCTCGTGAGACAGCATACCATGCAGAACCGCAGAGAAGGAGACCAGCCTTTCTCCGGGTTCTCAGAGGTTCGCTTTTCTGCCTTTGAGCCTCTGAACTCAGAGATCCAGTCAGCTCCCAATGATACTTTAGAACTGTAGTATTGAAGGTCTCTCTGCCATCAGCCCCCTGCTCAGCTCCCGTCTCCTAGGTGCATTCAGTGAAGTAGCATCCACTCTGCAGCCTCCCGCACCATGTTGTTTAGGAACGGCACATTTCCTCTTCGTAAAGAAATCTTTTCTTGCAGCCTGCCTGGCCCGAGCTCCTATTCCTTTTCCGAAGGCCGAGTTCGGCATAGCCCTGCAATGACCCCTTCCCTCAAGGCCGGACACATCTCTGAAAGACTATACTCCATGGGTCCCCATTCATTACATCTTACCTCCCATGAAACACAAAGGAGTTGTAGCGTGATGGGAGGAAACAACGGCCTCCTTCTCCTTCTCGGAATACCCCGTTGCCCAAGGTTACGGGCCTTGTCCAGAAGCAACAGTTGCCCAGGATTTCTTTGCTTTGAGCTCGTGAGACAGCATATCATGTAGGACCGCCGAGAAGGAGACCTGCCTCTCTCTGGTTTGGAAGAGGTTAGCTTTTCTACTCAGCCTTGGAGCACAAAGACCCAGCCAATTCCCAAGGACAGTTTCGAAGGTTACTGGTGCAGGTCTCTCTGCGCTTAGCCCACCGTTCAGCTACAGTCTGTAAAGTGCATTCAGGGAAGAGCAAGAAAGTCTCCAACGCCCCGCGTCTTGTGGGGAAGGAACAGCACATTCTCTCCTCAGTGAAGACGTCCTTTCTTGCAGACTGCCAGGCTGGGACTCCTCTTCCGTCTCAGACCACCGAGTTTGGCATAGCGTTGAAATGACCCCTTCCCTCAACGCCGTAGGCATCTCTTCAAGAACATAAACCCTGTGTGCCCATTCGTTATACCTCACCGCCCTAAGAAACACCGAAGAGCTGTGGCTGGATGGTAGGAAACAGTGGCCGTAGTGTCCTTCGATCAATATCCCGTTCCAAAGGCCCCCCCGTGAAAATCTCTTGCTTTCGAGGGCCTAGGGCATTCCAAGGGCTGCCAAACACAGCTCAAGGAGGCGAAATAAGAGAAGCAGAACTTGCTCCTGAGAAACTCGTACATACACTGAACCCAAAGCGTGCCTCTTCGTGGAGACCGAAGGCCTCCCCAGCTCAGATTCTGGGCCCTGGAACACAGTGCTAACCGCTGCCTTCAAGGAGAGGTAGGCAAGGAATGTTTTCACGTCTCGCCTGCCTCTCAGGGCCTGTTCAGCTTGAGTGGAAAATATCCACAGCCTGCCCGAACGTCCTGCCGAGCAGCGAGTTGTACTGGAGTGTAGCAAACGCTTCCAAGTTGTCTGAGGGGAAAGAGGCCATTGCTGTGGTGTGAACGGCCTTCTCTGCCACTCTTTCGGAGCACAGTGCTCTCTGGGCAGGCAGGCTAGTTCCTAGAGCAGAAGCATTTGAACAGACGTCTGCCCTGGTATACTTCCTACATCCGCACATCGAGTGCATCTTTCCTACGCTCCAGGCACCCACACGGTGCACAGAACTCCTCCTGATGGCGAGACAGAAGACGCAACATTTCTTCTAGGGGGCTCGTGAGGGGCGAGGCCTCTTGAGGAGTTGGACCCTCGAATGCCGCTGAAACCACTGAGGTTGATTGCCACGTTATGTTAGCGACACACTGAGAGCATTTCAGGTTCATGGAACCCCGTGCAGTGCGCCACGAGAGAAGAAAACGCAGATGCTGCCTTGACAGGGTTAGATTGAATTGCCTCTGTCCCCCCTCCGGAAACTAACTTTCCCAGAGCCAGCACAGCTTCACGTCCCGAGCAACGTTTTCTGCTGTGTGCCAGGATACATGAAAGGAAACCTGGGGACGCTGGGAGACTCTGAGCTGTACGCGGCTTGCCAAAGCTTCTAGACCCTTCAGGGGTCAGTGTGGCCCTTCTGGAGAGTGACACAGCATGTTTCCTAATGGAAACCTAGTGTTACATTTCGGGGACTTTCTGCACAACCTTCCTCAGCCGCCTAGCTGGATGTCCTTGCCCAGAAGCGGCAGTTGCCAAGGAGTTCTTTCCCAGGAGCTCGTGAGACAGCATACCATGCAGAACCGCAGAGAAGGAGACCAGCCTTTCTCCGGGTTCTCAGAGGTTCGCTTTTCTGCCTTTGAGCCTCTGAACTCAGAGATCCAGTCAGCTCCCAATGATACTTTAGAACTGTAGTATTGAAGGTCTCTCTGCCATCAGCCCCCTGCTCAGCTCCCGTCTCCTAGGTGCATTCAGTGAAGTAGCATCCACTCTGCAGCCTCCCGCACCATGTTGTTTAGGAACGGCACATTTCCTCTTCGTAAAGAAATCTTTTCTTGCAGCCTGCCTGGCCCGAGCTCCTATTCCTTTTCCGAAGGCCGAGTTCGGCATAGCCCTGCAATGACCCCTTCCCTCAAGGCCGGACACATCTCTGAAAGACTATACTCCATGGGTCCCCATTCATTACATCTTACCTCCCATGAAACACAAAGGAGTTGTAGCATGATGGGAGGAAACAACGGCCTCCTTCTCCTTCTCGGAATACCCCGTTGCCCAAGGTTACGGGCCTTGTCCAGAAGCAACAGTTGCCCAGGATTTCTTTGCTTTGAGCTCGTGAGACAGCATATCATGTAGGACCGCCGAGAAGGAGACCTGCCTCTCTCTGGTTTGGAAGAGGTTAGCTTTTCTACTCAGCCTTGGAGCACAAAGACCCAGCCAATTCCCAAGGACAGTTTCGAAGGTTACTGGTGCAGGTCTCTCTGCGCTTAGCCCACCGTTCAGCTACAGTCTGTAAAGTGCATTCAGGGAAGAGCAAGAAAGTCTCCAACGCCCCGCGTCTTGTGGGGAAGGAACAGCACATTCTCTCCTCAGTGAAGACGTCCTTTCTTGCAGACTGCCAGGCTGGGACTCCTCTTCCGTCTCAGACCACCGAGTTTGGCATAGCGTTGAAATGACCCCTTCCCTCAACGCCGTAGGCATCTCTTCAAGAACATAAACCCTGTGTGCCCATTCGTTATACCTCACCGCCCTAAGAAACACCGAAGAGCTGTGGCTGGATGGTAGGAAACAGTGGCCGTAGTGTCCTTCGATCAATATCCCGTTCCAAAGGCCCCCCCGTGAAAATCTCTTGCTTTCGAGGGCCTAGGGCATTCCAAGGGCTGCCAAACACAGCTCAAGGAGGCGAAATAAGAGAAGCAGAACTTGCTCCTGAGAAACTCGTACATACACTGAACCCAAAGCGTGCCTCTTCGTGGAGACCGAAGGCCTCCCCAGCTCAGATTCTGGGCCCTGGAACACAGTGCTAACCGCTGCCTTCAAGGAGAGGTAGGCAAGGAATGTTTTCACGTCTCGCCTGCCTCTCAGGGCCTGTTCAGCTTGAGTGGAAAATATCCACAGCCTGCCCGAACGTCCTGCCGAGCAGCGAGTTGTACTGGAGTGTAGCAAACGCTTCCAAGTTGTCTGAGGGGAAAGAGGCCATTGCTGTGGTGTGAACGGCCTTCTCTGCCACTCTTTCGGAGCACAGTGCTCTCTGGGCAGGCAGGCTAGTTCCTAGAGCAGAAGCATTTGAACAGACGTCTGCCCTGGTATACTTCCTACATCCGCACATCGAGTGCATCTTTCCTACGCTCCAGGCACCCACACGGTGCACAGAACTCCTCCTGATGGCGAGACAGAAGACGCAACATTTCTTCTAGGGGGCTCGTGAGGGGCGAGGCCTCTTGAGGAGTTGGACCCTCGAATGCCGCTGAAACCACTGAGGTTGATTGCCACGTTATGTTAGCGACACACTGAGAGCATTTCAGGTTCATGGAACCCCGTGCAGTGCGCCACGAGAGAAGAAAACGCAGATGCTGCCTTGACAGGGTTAGATTGAATTGCCTCTGTCCCCCCTCCGGAAACTAACTTTCCCAGAGCCAGCACAGCTTCACGTCCCGAGCAACGTTTTCTGCTGTGTGCCAGGATACATGAAAGGAAACCTGGGGACGCTGGGAGACTCTGAGCTGTACGCGGCTTGCCAAAGCTTCTAGACCCTTCAGGGGTCAGTGTGGCCCTTCTGGAGAGTGACACAGCATGTTTCCTAATGGAAACCTAGTGTTACATTTCGGGGACTTTCTGCACAACCTTCCTCAGCCGCCTAGCTGGATGTCCTTGCCCAGAAGCGGCAGTTGCCAAGGAGTTCTTTCCCAGGAGCTCGTGAGACAGCATACCATGCAGAACCGCAGAGAAGGAGACCAGCCTTTCTCCGGGTTCTCAGAGGTTCGCTTTTCTGCCTTTGAGCCTCTGAACTCAGAGATCCAGTCAGCTCCCAATGATACTTTAGAACTGTAGTATTGAAGGTCTCTCTGCCATCAGCCCCCTGCTCAGCTCCCGTCTCCTAGGTGCATTCAGTGAAGTAGCATCCACTCTGCAGCCTCCCGCACCATGTTGTTTAGGAACGGCACATTTCCTCTTCGTAAAGAAATCTTTTCTTGCAGCCTGCCTGGCCCGAGCTCCTATTCCTTTTCCGAAGGCCGAGTTCGGCATAGCCCTGCAATGACCCCTTCCCTCAAGGCCGGACACATCTCTGAAAGACTATACTCCATGGGTCCCCATTCATTACATCTTACCTCCCATGAAACACAAAGGAGTTGTAGCGTGATGGGAGGAAACAACGGCCTCCTTCTCCTTCTCGGAATACCCCGTTGCCCAAGGTTACGGGCCTTGTCCAGAAGCAACAGTTGCCCAGGATTTCTTTGCTTTGAGCTCGTGAGACAGCATATCATGTAGGACCGCCGAGAAGGAGACCTGCCTCTCTCTGGTTTGGAAGAGGTTAGCTTTTCTACTCAGCCTTGGAGCACAAAGACCCAGCCAATTCCCAAGGACAGTTTCGAAGGTTACTGGTGCAGGTCTCTCTGCGCTTAGCCCACCGTTCAGCTACAGTCTGTAAAGTGCATTCAGGGAAGAGCAAGAAAGTCTCCAACGCCCCGCGTCTTGTGGGGAAGGAACAGCACATTCTCTCCTCAGTGAAGACGTCCTTTCTTGCAGACTGCCAGGCTGGGACTCCTCTTCCGTCTCAGACCACCGAGTTTGGCATAGCGTTGAAATGACCCCTTCCCTCAACGCCGTAGGCATCTCTTCAAGAACA
The DNA here is from genome assembly GCF_965194805.1 of Balaenoptera borealis. NCBI lineage: Eukaryota > Metazoa > Chordata > Mammalia > Artiodactyla > Balaenopteridae > Balaenoptera > Balaenoptera borealis. The sequence goes on from NW_028122893.1 coordinate 94,884, forward strand.
TAAACCCTGTGTGCCCATTCGTTATACCTCACCGCCCTAAGAAACACCGAAGAGCTGTGGCTGGATGGTAGGAAACAGTGGCCGTAGTGTCCTTCGATCAATATCCCGTTCCAAAGGCCCCCCCGTGAAAATCTCTTGCTTTCGAGGGCCTAGGGCATTCCAAGGGCTGCCAAACACAGCTCAAGGAGGCGAAATAAGAGAAGCAGAACTTGCTCCTGAGAAACTCGTACATACACTGAACCCAAAGCGTGCCTCTTCGTGGAGACCGAAGGCCTCCCCAGCTCAGATTCTGGGCCCTGGAACACAGTGCTAACCGCTGCCTTCAAGGAGAGGTAGGCAAGGAATGTTTTCACGTCTCGCCTGCCTCTCAGGGCCTGTTCAGCTTGAGTGGAAAATATCCACAGCCTGCCCGAACGTCCTGCCGAGCAGCGAGTTGTACTGGAGTGTAGCAAACGCTTCCAAGTTGTCTGAGGGGAAAGAGGCCATTGCTGTGGTGTGAACGGCCTTCTCTGCCACTCTTTCGGAGCACAGTGCTCTCTGGGCAGGCAGGCTAGTTCCTAGAGCAGAAGCATTTGAACAGACGTCTGCCCTGGTATACTTCCTACATCCGCACATCGAGTGCATCTTTCCTACGCTCCAGGCACCCACACGGTGCACAGAACTCCTCCTGATGGCGAGACAGAAGACGCAACATTTCTTCTAGGGGGCTCGTGAGGGGCGAGGCCTCTTGAGGAGTTGGACCCTCGAATGCCGCTGAAACCACTGAGGTTGATTGCCACGTTATGTTAGCGACACACTGAGAGCATTTCAGGTTCATGGAACCCCGTGCAGTGCGCCACGAGAGAAGAAAACGCAGATGCTGCCTTGACAGGGTTAGATTGAATTGCCTCTGTCCCCCCTCCGGAAACTAACTTTCCCAGAGCCAGCACAGCTTCACGTCCCGAGCAACGTTTTCTGCTGTGTGCCAGGATACATGAAAGGAAACCTGGGGACGCTGGGAGACTCTGAGCTGTACGCGGCTTGCCAAAGCTTCTAGACCCTTCAGGGGTCAGTGTGGCCCTTCTGGAGAGTGACACAGCATGTTTCCTAATGGAAACCTAGTGTTACATTTCGGGGACTTTCTGCACAACCTTCCTCAGCCGCCTAGCTGGATGTCCTTGCCCAGAAGCGGCAGTTGCCAAGGAGTTCTTTCCCAGGAGCTCGTGAGACAGCATACCATGCAGAACCGCAGAGAAGGAGACCAGCCTTTCTCCGGGTTCTCAGAGGTTCGCTTTTCTGCCTTTGAGCCTCTGAACTCAGAGATCCAGTCAGCTCCCAATGATACTTTAGAACTGTAGTATTGAAGGTCTCTCTGCCATCAGCCCCCTGCTCAGCTCCCGTCTCCTAGGTGCATTCAGTGAAGTAGCATCCACTCTGCAGCCTCCCGCACCATGTTGTTTAGGAACGGCACATTTCCTCTTCGTAAAGAAATCTTTTCTTGCAGCCTGCCTGGCCCGAGCTCCTATTCCTTTTCCGAAGGCCGAGTTCGGCATAGCCCTGCAATGACCCCTTCCCTCAAGGCCGGACACATCTCTGAAAGACTATACTCCATGGGTCCCCATTCATTACATCTTACCTCCCATGAAACACAAAGGAGTTGTAGCGTGATGGGAGGAAACAACGGCCTCCTTCTCCTTCTCGGAATACCCCGTTGCCCAAGGTTACGGGCCTTGTCCAGAAGCAACAGTTGCCCAGGATTTCTTTGCTTTGAGCTCGTGAGACAGCATATCATGTAGGACCGCCGAGAAGGAGACCTGCCTCTCTCTGGTTTGGAAGAGGTTAGCTTTTCTACTCAGCCTTGGAGCACAAAGACCCAGCCAATTCCCAAGGACAGTTTCGAAGGTTACTGGTGCAGGTCTCTCTGCGCTTAGCCCACCGTTCAGCTACAGTCTGTAAAGTGCATTCAGGGAAGAGCAAGAAAGTCTCCAACGCCCCGCGTCTTGTGGGGAAGGAACAGCACATTCTCTCCTCAGTGAAGACGTCCTTTCTTGCAGACTGCCAGGCTGGGACTCCTCTTCCGTCTCAGACCACCGAGTTTGGCATAGCGTTGAAATGACCCCTTCCCTCAACGCCGTAGGCATCTCTTCAAGAACATAAACCCTGTGTGCCCATTCGTTATACCTCACCGCCCTAAGAAACACCGAAGAGCTGTGGCTGGATGGTAGGAAACAGTGGCCGTAGTGTCCTTCGATCAATATCCCGTTCCAAAGGCCCCCCCGTGAAAATCTCTTGCTTTCGAGGGCCTAGGGCATTCCAAGGGCTGCCAAACACAGCTCAAGGAGGCGAAATAAGAGAAGCAGAACTTGCTCCTGAGAAACTCGTACATACACTGAACCCAAAGCGTGCCTCTTCGTGGAGACCGAAGGCCTCCCCAGCTCAGATTCTGGGCCCTGGAACACAGTGCTAACCGCTGCCTTCAAGGAGAGGTAGGCAAGGAATGTTTTCACGTCTCGCCTGCCTCTCAGGGCCTGTTCAGCTTGAGTGGAAAATATCCACAGCCTGCCCGAACGTCCTGCCGAGCAGCGAGTTGTACTGGAGTGTAGCAAACGCTTCCAAGTTGTCTGAGGGGAAAGAGGCCATTGCTGTGGTGTGAACGGCCTTCTCTGCCACTCTTTCGGAGCACAGTGCTCTCTGGGCAGGCAGGCTAGTTCCTAGAGCAGAAGCATTTGAACAGACGTCTGCCCTGGTATACTTCCTACATCCGCACATCGAGTGCATCTTTCCTACGCTCCAGGCACCCACACGGTGCACAGAACTCCTCCTGATGGCGAGACAGAAGACGCAACATTTCTTCTAGGGGGCTCGTGAGGGGCGAGGCCTCTTGAGGAGTTGGACCCTCGAATGCCGCTGAAACCACTGAGGTTGATTGCCACGTTATGTTAGCGACACACTGAGAGCATTTCAGGTTCATGGAACCCCGTGCAGTGCGCCACGAGAGAAGAAAACGCAGATGCTGCCTTGACAGGGTTAGATTGAATTGCCTCTGTCCCCCCTCCGGAAACTAACTTTCCCAGAGCCAGCACAGCTTCACGTCCCGAGCAACGTTTTCTGCTGTGTGCCAGGATACATGAAAGGAAACCTGGGGACGCTGGGAGACTCTGAGCTGTACGCGGCTTGCCAAAGCTTCTAGACCCTTCAGGGGTCAGTGTGGCCCTTCTGGAGAGTGACACAGCATGTTTCCTAATGGAAACCTAGTGTTACATTTCGGGGACTTTCTGCACAACCTTCCTCAGCCGCCTAGCTGGATGTCCTTGCCCAGAAGCGGCAGTTGCCAAGGAGTTCTCTCCCAGGAGCTCGTGAGACAGCATACCATGCAGAACCGCAGAGAAGGAGACCAGCCTTTCTCCGGGTTCTCAGAGGTTCGCTTTTCTGCCTTTGAGCCTCTGAACTCAGAGATCCAGTCAGCTCCCAATGATACTTTAGAACTGTAGTATTGAAGGTCTCTCTGCCATCAGCCCCCTGCTCAGCTCCCGTCTCCTAGGTGCATTCAGTGAAGTAGCATCCACTCTGCAGCCTCCCGCACCATGTTGTTTAGGAACGGCACATTTCCTCTTCGTAAAGAAATCTTTTCTTGCAGCCTGCCTGGCCCGAGCTCCTATTCCTTTTCCGAAGGCCGAGTTCGGCATAGCCCTGCAATGACCCCTTCCCTCAAGGCCGGACACATCTCTGAAAGACTATACTCCATGGGTCCCCATTCATTACATCTTACCTCCCATGAAACACAAAGGAGTTGTAGCGTGATGGGAGGAAACAACGGCCTCCTTCTCCTTCTCGGAATACCCCGTTGCCCAAGGTTACGGGCCTTGTCCAGAAGCAACAGTTGCCCAGGATTTCTTTGCTTTGAGCTCGTGAGACAGCATATCATGTAGGACCGCCGAGAAGGAGACCTGCCTCTCTCTGGTTTGGAAGAGGTTAGCTTTTCTACTCAGCCTTGGAGCACAAAGACCCAGCCAATTCCCAAGGACAGTTTCGAAGGTTACTGGTGCAGGTCTCTCTGCGCTTAGCCCACCGTTCAGCTACAGTCTGTAAAGTGCATTCAGGGAAGAGCAAGAAAGTCTCCAACGCCCCGCGTCTTGTGGGGAAGGAACAGCACATTCTCTCCTCAGTGAAGACGTCCTTTCTTGCAGACTGCCAGGCTGGGACTCCTCTTCCGTCTCAGACCACCGAGTTTGGCATAGCGTTGAAATGACCCCTTCCCTCAACGCCGTAGGCATCTCTTCAACAACATAAACCCTGTGTGCCCATTCGTTATACCTCACCGCCCTAAGAAACACCGAAGAGCTGTGGCTGGATGGTAGGAAACAGTGGCCGTAGTGTCCTTCGATCAATATCCCGTTCCAAAGGCCCCCCCGTGAAAATCTCTTGCTTTCGAGGGCCTAGGGCATTCCAAGGGCTGCCAAACACAGCTCAAGGAGGCGAAATAAGAGAAGCAGAACTTGCTCCTGAGAAACTCGTACATACACTGAACCCAAAGCGTGCCTCTTCGTGGAGACCGAAGGCCTCCCCAGCTCAGATTCTGGGCCCTGGAACACAGTGCTAACCGCTGCCTTCAAGGAGAGGTAGGCAAGGAATGTTTTCACGTCTCGCCTGCCTCTCAGGGCCTGTTCAGCTTGAGTGGAAAATATCCACAGCCTGCCCGAACGTCCTGCCGAGCAGCGAGTTGTACTGGAGTGTAGCAAACGCTTCCAAGTTGTCTGAGGGGAAAGAGGCCATTGCTGTGGTGTGAACGGCCTTCTCTGCCACTCTTTCGGAGCACAGTGCTCTCTGGGCAGGCAGGCTAGTTCCTAGAGCAGAAGCATTTGAACAGACGTCTGCCCTGGTATACTTCCTACATCCGCACATCGAGTGCATCTTTCCTACGCTCCAGGCACCCACACGGTGCACAGAACTCCTCCTGATGGCGAGACAGAAGACGCAACATTTCTTCTAGGGGGCTCGTGAGGGGCGAGGCCTCTTGAGGAGTTGGACCCTCGAATGCCGCTGAAACCACTGAGGTTGATTGCCACGTTATGTTAGCGACACACTGAGAGCATTTCAGGTTCATGGAACCCCGTGCAGTGCGCCACGAGAGAAGAAAACGCAGATGCTGCCTTGACAGGGTTAGATTGAATTGCCTCTGTCCCCCCTCCGGAAACTAACTTTCCCAGAGCCAGCACAGCTTCACGTCCCGAGCAACGTTTTCTGCTGTGTGCCAGGATACATGAAAGGAAACCTGGGGACGCTGGGAGACTCTGAGCTGTACGCGGCTTGCCAAAGCTTCTAGACCCTTCAGGGGTCAGTGTGGCCCTTCTGGAGAGTGACACAGCATGTTTCCTAATGGAAACCTAGTGTTACATTTCGGGGACTTTCTGCACAACCTTCCTCAGCCGCCTAGCTGGATGTCCTTGCCCAGAAGCGGCAGTTGCCAAGGAGTTCTCTCCCAGGAGCTCGTGAGACAGCATACCATGCAGAACCGCAGAGAAGGAGACCAGCCTTTCTCCGGGTTCTCAGAGGTTCGCTTTTCTGCCTTTGAGCCTCTGAACTCAGAGATCCAGTCAGCTCCCAATGATACTTTAGAACTGTAGTATTGAAGGTCTCTCTGCCATCAGCCCCCTGCTCAGCTCCCGTCTCCTAGGTGCATTCAGTGAAGTAGCATCCACTCTGCAGCCTCCCGCACCATGTTGTTTAGGAACGGCACATTTCCTCTTCGTAAAGAAATCTTTTCTTGCAGCCTGCCTGGCCCGAGCTCCTATTCCTTTTCCGAAGGCCGAGTTCGGCATAGCCCTGCAATGACCCCTTCCCTCAAGGCCGGACACATCTCTGAAAGACTATACTCCATGGGTCCCCATTCATTACATCTTACCTCCCATGAAACACAAAGGAGTTGTAGCGTGATGGGAGGAAACAACGGCCTCCTTCTCCTTCTCGGAATACCCCGTTGCCCAAGGTTACGGGCCTTGTCCAGAAGCAACAGTTGCCCAGGATTTCTTTGCTTTGAGCTCGTGAGACAGCATATCATGTAGGACCGCCGAGAAGGAGACCTGCCTCTCTCTGGTTTGGAAGAGGTTAGCTTTTCTACTCAGCCTTGGAGCACAAAGACCCAGCCAATTCCCAAGGACAGTTTCGAAGGTTACTGGTGCAGGTCTCTCTGCGCTTAGCCCACCGTTCAGCTACAGTCTGTAAAGTGCATTCAGGGAAGAGCAAGAAAGTCTCCAACGCCCCGCGTCTTGTGGGGAAGGAACAGCACATTCTCTCCTCAGTGAAGACGTCCTTTCTTGCAGACTGCCAGGCTGGGACTCCTCTTCCGTCTCAGACCACCGAGTTTGGCATAGCGTTGAAATGACCCCTTCCCTCAACGCCGTAGGCATCTCTTCAAGAACATAAACCCTGTGTGCCCATTCGTTATACCTCACCGCCCTAAGAAACACCGAAGAGCTGTGGCTGGATGGTAGGAAACAGTGGCCGTAGTGTCCTTCGATCAATATCCCGTTCCAAAGGCCCCCCCGTGAAAATCTCTTGCTTTCGAGGGCCTAGGGCATTCCAAGGGCTGCCAAACACAGCTCAAGGAGGCGAAATAAGAGAAGCAGAACTTGCTCCTGAGAAACTCGTACATACACTGAACCCAAAGCGTGCCTCTTCGTGGAGACCGAAGGCCTCCCCAGCTCAGATTCTGGGCCCTGGAACACAGTGCTAACCGCTGCCTTCAAGGAGAGGTAGGCAAGGAATGTTTTCACGTCTCGCCTGCCTCTCAGGGCCTGTTCAGCTTGAGTGGAAAATATCCACAGCCTGCCCGAACGTCCTGCCGAGCAGCGAGTTGTACTGGAGTGTAGCAAACGCTTCCAAGTTGTCTGAGGGGAAAGAGGCCATTGCTGTGGTGTGAACGGCCTTCTCTGCCACTCTTTCGGAGCACAGTGCTCTCTGGGCAGGCAGGCTAGTTCCTAGAGCAGAAGCATTTGAACAGACGTCTGCCCTGGTATACTTCCTACATCCGCACATCGAGTGCATCTTTCCTACGCTCCAGGCACCCACACGGTGCACAGAACTCCTCCTGATGGCGAGACAGAAGACGCAACATTTCTTCTAGGGGGCTCGTGAGGGGCGAGGCCTCTTGAGGAGTTGGACCCTCGAATGCCGCTGAAACCACTGAGGTTGATTGCCACGTTATGTTAGCGACACACTGAGAGCATTTCAGGTTCATGGAACCCCGTGCAGTGCGCCACGAGAGAAGAAAACGCAGATGCTGCCTTGACAGGGTTAGATTGAATTGCCTCTGTCCCCCCTCCGGAAACTAACTTTCCCAGAGCCAGCACAGCTTCACGTCCCGAGCAACGTTTTCTGCTGTGTGCCAGGATACATGAAAGGAAACCTGGGGACGCTGGGAGACTCTGAGCTGTACGCGGCTTGCCAAAGCTTCTAGACCCTTCAGGGGTCAGTGTGGCCCTTCTGGAGAGTGACACAGCATGTTTCCTAATGGAAACCTAGTGTTACATTTCGGGGACTTTCTGCACAACCTTCCTCAGCCGCCTAGCTGGATGTCCTTGCCCAGAAGCGGCAGTTGCCAAGGAGTTCTTTCCCAGGAGCTCGTGAGACAGCATACCATGCAGAACCGCAGAGAAGGAGACCAGCCTTTCTCCGGGTTCTCAGAGGTTCGCTTTTCTGCCTTTGAGCCTCTGAAGTCAGAGATCCAGTCAGCTCCCAATGATACTTTAGAACTGTAGTATTGAAGGTCTCTCTGCCATCAGCCCCCTGCTCAGCTCCCGTCTCCTAGGTGCATTCAGTGAAGTAGCATCCACTCTGCAGCCTCCCGCACCATGTTGTTTAGGAACGGCACATTTCCTCTTCGTAAAGAAATCTTTTCTTGCAGCCTGCCTGGCCCGAGCTCCTATTCCTTTTCCGAAGGCCGAGTTCGGCATAGCCCTGCAATGACCCCTTCCCTCAAGGCCGGACACATCTCTGAAAGACTATACTCCATGGGTCCCCATTCATTACATCTTACCTCCCATGAAACACAAAGGAGTTGTAGCGTGATGGGAGGAAACAACGGCCTCCTTCTCCTTCTCGGAATACCCCGTTGCCCAAGGTTACGGGCCTTGTCCAGAAGCAACAGTTGCCCAGGATTTCTTTGCTTTGAGCTCGTGAGACAGCATATCATGTAGGACCGCCGAGAAGGAGACCTGCCTCTCTCTGGTTTGGAAGAGGTTAGCTTTTCTACTCAGCCTTGGAGCACAAAGACCCAGCCAATTCCCAAGGACAGTTTCGAAGGTTACTGGTGCAGGTCTCTCTGCGCTTAGCCCACCGTTCAGCTACAGTCTGTAAAGTGCATTCAGGGAAGAGCAAGAAAGTCTCCAACGCCCCGCGTCTTGTGGGGAAGGAACAGCACATTCTCTCCTCAGTGAAGACGTCCTTTCTTGCAGACTGCCAGGCTGGGACTCCTCTTCCGTCTCAGACCACCGAGTTTGGCATAGCGTTGAAATGACCCCTTCCCTCAACGCCGTAGGCATCTCTTCAAGAACATAAACCCTGTGTGCCCATTCGTTATACCTCACCGCCCTAAGAAACACCGAAGAGCTGTGGCTGGATGGTAGGAAACAGTGGCCGTAGTGTCCTTCGATCAATATCCCGTTCCAAAGGCCCCCCCGTGAAAATCTCTTGCTTTCGAGGGCCTAGGGCATACCAAGGGCTGCCAAACACAGCTCAAGGAGGCGAAATAAGAGAAGCAGAACTTGCTCCTGAGAAACTCGTACATACACTGAACCCAAAGCGTGCCTCTTCGTGGAGACCGAAGGCCTCCCCAGCTCAGATTCTGGGCCCTGGAACACAGTGCTAACCGCTGCCTTCAAGGAGAGGTAGGCAAGGAATGTTTTCACGTCTCGCCTGCCTCTCAGGGCCTGTTCAGCTTGAGTGGAAAATATCCACAGCCTGCCCGAACGTCCTGCCGAGCAGCGAGTTGTACTGGAGTGTAGCAAACGCTTCCAAGTTGTCTGAGGGGAAAGAGGCCATTGCTGTGGTGTGAACGGCCTTCTCTGCCACTCTTTCGGAGCACAGTGCTCTCTGGGCAGGCAGGCTAGTTCCTAGAGCAGAAGCATTTGAACAGACGTCTGCCCTGGTATACTTCCTACATCCGCACATCGAGTGCATCTTTCCTACGCTCCAGGCACCCACACGGTGCACAGAACTCCTCCTGATGGCGAGACAGAAGACGCAACATTTCTTCTAGGGGGCTCGTGAGGGGCGAGGCCTCTTGAGGAGTTGGACCCTCGAATGCCGCTGAAACCACTGAGGTTGATTGCCACGTTATGTTAGCGACACACTGAGAGCATTTCAGGTTCATGGAACCCCGTGCAGTGCGCCACGAGAGAAGAAAACGCAGATGCTGCCTTGACAGGGTTAGATTGAATTGCCTCTGTCCCCCCTCCGGAAACTAACTTTCCCAGAGCCAGCACAGCTTCACGTCCCGAGCAACGTTTTCTGCTGTGTGCCAGGATACATGAAAGGAAACCTGGGGACGCTGGGAGACTCTGAGCTGTACGCGGCTTGCCAAAGCTTCTAGACCCTTCAGGGGTCAGTGTGGCCCTTCTGGAGAGTGACACAGCATGTTTCCTAATGGAAACCTAGTGTTACATTTCGGGGACTTTCTGCACAACCTTCCTCAGCCGCCTAGCTGGATGTCCTTGCCCAGAAGCGGCAGTTGCCAAGGAGTTCTTTCCCAGGAGCTCGTGAGACAGCATACCATGCAGAACCGCAGAGAAGGAGACCAGCCTTTCTCCGGGTTCTCAGAGGTTCGCTTTTCTGCCTTTGAGCCTCTGAAGTCAGAGATCCAGTCAGCTCCCAATGATACTTTAGAACTGTAGTATTGAAGGTCTCTCTGCCATCAGCCCCCTGCTCAGCTCCCGTCTCCTAGGTGCATTCAGTGAAGTAGCATCCACTCTGCAGCCTCCCGCACCATGTTGTTTAGGAACGGCACATTTCCTCTTCGTAAAGAAATCTTTTCTTGCAGCCTGCCTGGCCCGAGCTCCTATTCCTTTTCCGAAGGCCGAGTTCGGCATAGCCCTGCAATGACCCCTTCCCTCAAGGCCGGACACATCTCTGAAAGACTATACTCCATGGGTCCCCATTCATTACATCTTACCTCCCATGAAACACAAAGGAGTTGTAGCGTGATGGGAGGAAACAACGGCCTCCTTCTCCTTCTCGGAATACCCCGTTGCCCAAGGTTACGGGCCTTGTCCAGAAGCAACAGTTGCCCAGGATTTCTTTGCTTTGAGCTCGTGAGACAGCATATCATGTAGGACCGCCGAGAAGGAGACCTGCCTCTCTCTGGTTTGGAAGAGGTTAGCTTTTCTACTCAGCCTTGGAGCACAAAGACCCAGCCAATTCCCAAGGACAGTTTCGAAGGTTACTGGTGCAGGTCTCTCTGCGCTTAGCCCACCGTTCAGCTACAGTCTGTAAAGTGCATTCAGGGAAGAGCAAGAAAGTCTCCAACGCCCCGCGTCTTGTGGGGAAGGAACAGCACATTCTCTCCTCAGTGAAGACGTCCTTTCTTGCAGACTGCCAGGCTGGGACTCCTCTTCCGTCTCAGACCACCGAGTTTGGCATAGCGTTGAAATGACCCCTTCCCTCAACGCCGTAGGCATCTCTTCAAGAACATAAACCCTGTGTGCCCATTCGTTATACCTCACCGCCCTAAGAAACACCGAAGAGCTGTGGCTGGATGGTAGGAAACAGTGGCCGTAGTGTCCTTCGATCAATATCCCGTTCCAAAGGCCCCCCCGTGAAAATCTCTTGCTTTCGAGGGCCTAGGGCATTCCAAGGGCTGCCAAACACAGCTCAAGGAGGCGAAATAAGAGAAGCAGAACTTGCTCCTGAGAAACTCGTACATACACTGAACCCAAAGCGTGCCTCTTCGTGGAGACCGAAGGCCTCCCCAGCTCAGATTCTGGGCCCTGGAACACAGTGCTAACCGCTGCCTTCAAGGAGAGGTAGGCAAGGAATGTTTTCACGTCTCGCCTGCCTCTCAGGGCCTGTTCAGCTTGAGTGGAAAATATCCACAGCCTGCCCGAACGTCCTGCCGAGCAGCGAGTTGTACTGGAGTGTAGCAAACGCTTCCAAGTTGTCTGAGGGGAAAGAGGCCATTGCTGTGGTGTGAACGGCCTTCTCTGCCACTCTTTCGGAGCACAGTGCTCTCTGGGCAGGCAGGCTAGTTCCTAGAGCAGAAGCATTTGAACAGACGTCTGCCCTGGTATACTTCCTACATCCGCACATCGAGTGCATCTTTCCTACGCTCCAGGCACCCACACGGTGCACAGAACTCCTCCTGATGGCGAGACAGAAGACGCAACATTTCTTCTAGGGGGCTCGTGAGGGGCGAGGCCTCTTGAGGAGTTGGACCCTCGAATGCCGCTGAAACCACTGAGGTTGATTGCCACGTTATGTTAGCGACACACTGAGAGCATTTCAGGTTCATGGAACCCCGTGCAGTGCGCCACGAGAGAAGAAAACGCAGATGCTGCCTTGACAGGGTTAGATTGAATTGCCTCTGTCCCCCCTCCGGAAACTAACTTTCCCAGAGCCAGCACAGCTTCACGTCCCGAGCAACGTTTTCTGCTGTGTGCCAGGATACATGAAAGGAAACCTGGGGACGCTGGGAGACTCTGAGCTGTACGCGGCTTGCCAAAGCTTCTAGACCCTTCAGGGGTCAGTGTGGCCCTTCTGGAGAGTGACACAGCATGTTTCCTAATGGAAACCTAGTGTTACATTTCGGGGACTTTCTGCACAACCTTCCTCAGCCGCCTAGCTGGATGTCCTTGCCCAGAAGCGGCAGTTGCCAAGGAGTTCTTTCCCAGGAGCTCGTGAGACAGCATACCATGCAGAACCGCAGAGAAGGAGACCAGCCTTTCTCCGGGTTCTCAGAGGTTCGCTTTTCTGCCTTTGAGCCTCTGAACTCAGAGATCCAGTCAGCTCCCAATGATACTTTAGAACTGTAGTATTGAAGGTCTCTCTGCCATCAGCCCCCTGCTCAGCTCCCGTCTCCTAGGTGCATTCAGTGAAGTAGCATCCACTCTGCAGCCTCCCGCACCATGTTGTTTAGGAACGGCACATTTCCTCTTCGTAAAGAAATCTTTTCTTGCAGCCTGCCTGGCCCGAGCTCCTATTCCTTTTCCGAAGGCCGAGTTCGGCATAGCCCTGCAATGACCCCTTCCCTCAAGGCCGGACACATCTCTGAAAGACTATACTCCATGGGTCCCCATTCATTACATCTTACCTCCCATGAAACACAAAGGAGTTGTAGCGTGATGGGAGGAAACAACGGCCTCCTTCTCCTTCTCGGAATACCCCGTTGCCCAAGGTTACGGGCCTTGTCCAGAAGCAACAGTTGCCCAGGATTTCTTTGCTTTGAGCTCGTGAGACAGCATATCATGTAGGACCGCCGAGAAGGAGACCTGCCTCTCTCTGGTTTGGAAGAGGTTAGCTTTTCTACTCAGCCTTGGAGCACAAAGACCCAGCCAATTCCCAAGGACAGTTTCGAAGGTTACTGGTGCAGGTCTCTCTGCGCTTAGCCCACCGTTCAGCTACAGTCTGTAAAGTGCATTCAGGGAAGAGCAAGAAAGTCTCCAACGCCCCGCGTCTTGTGGGGAAGGAACAGCACATTCTCTCCTCAGTGAAGACGTCCTTTCTTGCAGACTGCCAGGCTGGGACTCCTCTTCCGTCTCAGACCACCGAGTTTGGCATAGCGTTGAAATGACCCCTTCCCTCAACGCCGTAGGCATCTCTTCAACAACATAAACCCTGTGTGCCCATTCGTTATACCTCACCGCCCTAAGAAACACCGAAGAGCTGTGGCTGGATGGTAGGAAACAGTGGCCGTAGTGTCCTTCGATCAATATCCCGTTCCAAAGGCCCCCCCGTGAAAATCTCTTGCTTTCGAGGGCCTAGGGCATTCCAAGGGCTGCCAAACACAGCTCAAGGAGGCGAAATAAGAGAAGCAGAACTTGCTCCTGAGAAACTCGTACATACACTGAACCCAAAGCGTGCCTCTTCGTGGAGACCGAAGGCCTCCCCAGCTCAGATTCTGGGCCCTGGAACACAGTGCTAACCGCTGCCTTCAAGGAGAGGTAGGCAAGGAATGTTTTCACGTCTCGCCTGCCTCTCAGGGCCTGTTCAGCTTGAGTGGAAAATATCCACAGCCTGCCCGAACGTCCTGCCGAGCAGCGAGTTGTACTGGAGTGTAGCAAACGCTTCCAAGTTGTCTGAGGGGAAAGAGGCCATTGCTGTGGTGTGAACGGCCTTCTCTGCCACTCTTTCGGAGCACAGTGCTCTCTGGGCAGGCAGGCTAGTTCCTAGAGCAGAAGCATTTGAACAGACGTCTGCCCTGGTATACTTCCTACATCCGCACATCGAGTGCATCTTTCCTACGCTCCAGGCACCCACACGGTGCACAGAACTCCTCCTGATGGCGAGACAGAAGACGCAACATTTCTTCTAGGGGGCTCGTGAGGGGCGAGGCCTCTTGAGGAGTTGGACCCTCGAATGCCGCTGAAACCACTGAGGTTGATTGCCACGTTATGTTAGCGACACACTGAGAGCATTTCAGGTTCATGGAACCCCGTGCAGTGCGCCACGAGAGAAGAAAACGCAGATGCTGCCTTGACAGGGTTAGATTGAATTGCCTCTGTCCCCCCTCCGGAAACTAACTTTCCCAGAGCCAGCACAGCTTCACGTCCCGAGCAACGTTTTCTGCTGTGTGCCAGGATACATGAAAGGAAACCTGGGGACGCTGGGAGACTCTGAGCTGTACGCGGCTTGCCAAAGCTTCTAGACCCTTCAGGGGTCAGTGTGGCCCTTCTGGAGAGTGACACAGCATGTTTCCTAATGGAAACCTAGTGTTACATTTCGGGGACTTTCTGCACAACCTTCCTCAGCCGCCTAGCTGGATGTCCTTGCCCAGAAGCGGCAGTTGCCAAGGAGTTCTTTCCCAGGAGCTCGTGAGACAGCATACCATGCAGAACCGCAGAGAAGGAGACCAGCCTTTCTCCGGGTTCTCAGAGGTTCGCTTTTCTGCCTTTGAGCCTCTGAACTCAGAGATCCAGTCAGCTCCCAATGATACTTTAGAACTGTAGTATTGAAGGTCTCTCTGCCATCAGCCCCCTGCTCAGCTCCCGTCTCCTAGGTGCATTCAGTGAAGTAGCATCCACTCTGCAGCCTCCCGCACCATGTTGTTTAGGAACGGCACATTTCCTCTTCGTAAAGAAATCTTTTCTTGCAGCCTGCCTGGCCCGAGCTCCTATTCCTTTTCCGAAGGCCGAGTTCGGCATAGCCCTGCAATGACCCCTTCCCTCAAGGCCGGACACATCTCTGAAAGACTATACTCCATGGGTCCCCATTCATTACATCTTACCTCCCATGAAACACAAAGGAGTTGTAGCGTGATGGGAGGAAACAACGGCCTCCTTCTCCTTCTCGGAATACCCCGTTGCCCAAGGTTACGGGCCTTGTCCAGAAGCAACAGTTGCCCAGGATTTCTTTGCTTTGAGCTCGTGAGACAGCATATCATGTAGGACCGCCGAGAAGGAGACCTGCCTCTCTCTGGTTTGGAAGAGGTTAGCTTTTCTACTCAGCCTTGGAGCACAAAGACCCAGCCAATTCCCAAGGACAGTTTCGAAGGTTACTGGTGCAGGTCTCTCTGCGCTTAGCCCACCGTTCAGCTACAGTCTGTAAAGTGCATTCAGGGAAGAGCAAGAAAGTCTCCAACGCCCCGCGTCTTGTGGGGAAGGAACAGCACATTCTCTCCTCAGTGAAGACGTCCTTTCTTGCAGACTGCCAGGCTGGGACTCCTCTTCCGTCTCAGACCACCGAGTTTGGCATAGCGTTGAAATGACCCCTTCCCTCAACGCCGTAGGCATCTCTTCAACAACATAAACCCTGTGTGCCCATTCGTTATACCTCACCGCCCTAAGAAACACCGAAGAGCTGTGGCTGGATGGTAGGAAACAGTGGCCGTAGTGTCCTTCGATCAATATCCCGTTCCAAAGGCCCCCCCGTGAAAATCTCTTGCTTTCGAGGGCCTAGGGCATTCCAAGGGCTGCCAAACACAGCTCAAGGAGGCGAAATAAGAGAAGCAGAACTTGCTCCTGAGAAACTCGTACATACACTGAACCCAAAGCGTGCCTCTTCGTGGAGACCGAAGGCCTCCCCAGCTCAGATTCTGGGCCCTGGAACACAGTGCTAACCGCTGCCTTCAAGGAGAGGTAGGCAAGGAATGTTTTCACGTCTCGCCTGCCTCTCAGGGCCTGTTCAGCTTGAGTGGAAAATATCCACAGCCTGCCCGAACGTCCTGCCGAGCAGCGAGTTGTACTGGAGTGTAGCAAACGCTTCCAAGTTGTCTGAGGGGAAAGAGGCCATTGCTGTGGTGTGAACGGCCTTCTCTGCCACTCTTTCGGAGCACAGTGCTCTCTGGGCAGGCAGGCTAGTTCCTAGAGCAGAAGCATTTGAACAGACGTCTGCCCTGGTATACTTCCTACATCCGCACATCGAGTGCATCTTTCCTACGCTCCAGGCACCCACACGGTGCACAGAACTCCTCCTGATGGCGAGACAGAAGACGCAACATTTCTTCTAGGGGGCTCGTGAGGGGCGAGGCCTCTTGAGGAGTTGGACCCTCGAATGCCGCTGAAACCACTGAGGTTGATTGCCACGTTATGTTAGCGACACACTGAGAGCATTTCAGGTTCATGGAACCCCGTGCAGTGCGCCACGAGAGAAGAAAACGCAGATGCTGCCTTGACAGGGTTAGATTGAATTGCCTCTGTCCCCCCTCCGGAAACTAACTTTCCCAGAGCCAGCACAGCTTCACGTCCCGAGCAACGTTTTCTGCTGTGTGCCAGGATACATGAAAGGAAACCTGGGGACGCTGGGAGACTCTGAGCTGTACGCGGCTTGCCAAAGCTTCTAGACCCTTCAGGGGTCAGTGTGGCCCTTCTGGAGAGTGACACAGCATGTTTCCTAATGGAAACCTAGTGTTACATTTCGGGGACTTTCTGCACAACCTTCCTCAGCCGCCTAGCTGGATGTCCTTGCCCAGAAGCGGCAGTTGCCAAGGAGTTCTTTCCCAGGAGCTCGTGAGACAGCATACCATGCAGAACCGCAGAGAAGGAGACCAGCCTTTCTCCGGGTTCTCAGAGGTTCGCTTTTCTGCCTTTGAGCCTCTGAACTCAGAGATCCAGTCAGCTCCCAATGATACTTTAGAACTGTAGTATTGAAGGTCTCTCTGCCATCAGCCCCCTGCTCAGCTCCCGTCTCCTAGGTGCATTCAGTGAAGTAGCATCCACTCTGCAGCCTCCCGCACCATGTTGTTTAGGAACGGCACATTTCCTCTTCGTAAAGAAATCTTTTCTTGCAGCCTGCCTGGCCCGAGCTCCTATTCCTTTTCCGAAGGCCGAGTTCGGCATAGCCCTGCAATGACCCCTTCCCTCAAGGCCGGACACATCTCTGAAAGACTATACTCCATGGGTCCCCATTCATTACATCTTACCTCCCATGAAACACAAAGGAGTTGTAGCGTGATGGGAGGAAACAACGGCCTCCTTCTCCTTCTCGGAATACCCCGTTGCCCAAGGTTACGGGCCTTGTCCAGAAGCAACAGTTGCCCAGGATTTCTTTGCTTTGAGCTCGTGAGACAGCATATCATGTAGGACCGCCGAGAAGGAGACCTGCCTCTCTCTGGTTTGGAAGAGGTTAGCTTTTCTACTCAGCCTTGGAGCACAAAGACCCAGCCAATTCCCAAGGACAGTTTCGAAGGTTACTGGTGCACGTCTCTCTGCGCTTAGCCCACCGTTCAGCTACAGTCTGTAAAGTGCATTCAGGGAAGAGCAAGAAAGTCTCCAACGCCCCGCGTCTTGTGGGGAAGGAACAGCACATTCTCTCCTCAGTGAAGACGTCCTTTCTTGCAGACTGCCAGGCTGGGACTCCTCTTCCGTCTCAGACCACCGAGTTTGGCATAGCGTTGAAATGACCCCTTCCCTCAACGCCGTAGGCATCTCTTCAAGAACATAAACCCTGTGTGCCCATTCGTTATACCTCACCGCCCTAAGAAACACCGAAGAGCTGTGGCTGGATGGTAGGAAACAGTGGCCGTAGTGTCCTTCGATCAATATCCCGTTCCAAAGGCCCCCCCGTGAAAATCTCTTGCTTTCGAGGGCCTAGGGCATTCCAAGGGCTGCCAAACACAGCTCAAGGAGGCGAAATAAGAGAAGCAGAACTTGCTCCTGAGAAACTCGTACATACACTGAACCCAAAGCGTGCCTCTTCGTGGAGACCGAAGGCCTCCCCAGCTCAGATTCTGGGCCCTGGAACACAGTGCTAACCGCTGCCTTCAAGGAGAGGTAGGCAAGGAATGTTTTCACGTCTCGCCTGCCTCTCAGGGCCTGTTCAGCTTGAGTGGAAAATATCCACAGCCTGCCCGAACGTCCTGCCGAGCAGCGAGTTGTACTGGAGTGTAGCAAACGCTTCCAAGTTGTCTGAGGGGAAAGAGGCCATTGCTGTGGTGTGAACGGCCTTCTCTGCCACTCTTTCGGAGCACAGTGCTCTCTGGGCAGGCAGGCTAGTTCCTAGAGCAGAAGCATTTGAACAGACGTCTGCCCTGGTATACTTCCTACATCCGCACATCGAGTGCATCTTTCCTACGCTCCAGGCACCCACACGGTGCACAGAACTCCTCCTGATGGCGAGACAGAAGACGCAACATTTCTTCTAGGGGGCTCGTGAGGGGCGAGGCCTCTTGAGGAGTTGGACCCTCGAATGCCGCTGAAACCACTGAGGTTGATTGCCACGTTATGTTAGCGACACACTGAGAGCATTTCAGGTTCATGGAACCCCGTGCAGTGCGCCACGAGAGAAGAAAACGCAGATGCTGCCTTGACAGGGTTAGATTGAATTGCCTCTGTCCCCCCTCCGGAAACTAACTTTCCCAGAGCCAGCACAGCTTCACGTCCCGAGCAACGTTTTCTGCTGTGTGCCAGGATACATGAAAGGAAACCTGGGGACGCTGGGAGACTCTGAGCTGTACGCGGCTTGCCAAAGCTTCTAGACCCTTCAGGGGTCAGTGTGGCCCTTCTGGAGAGTGACACAGCATGTTTCCTAATGGAAACCTAGTGTTACATTTCGGGGACTTTCTGCACAACCTTCCTCAGCCGCCTAGCTGGATGTCCTTGCCCAGAAGCGGCAGTTGCCAAGGAGTTCTTTCCCAGGAGCTCGTGAGACAGCATACCATGCAGAACCGCAGAGAAGGAGACCAGCCTTTCTCCGGGTTCTCAGAGGTTCGCTTTTCTGCCTTTGAGCCTCTGAACTCAGAGATCCAGTCAGCTCCCAATGATACTTTAGAACTGTAGTATTGAAGGTCTCTCTGCCATCAGCCCCCTGCTCAGCTCCCGTCTCCTAGGTGCATTCAGTGAAGTAGCATCCACTCTGCAGCCTCCCGCACCATGTTGTTTAGGAACGGCACATTTCCTCTTCGTAAAGAAATCTTTTCTTGCAGCCTGCCTGGCCCGAGCTCCTATTCCTTTTCCGAAGGCCGAGTTCGGCATAGCCCTGCAATGACCCCTTCCCTCAAGGCCGGACACATCTCTGAAAGACTATACTCCATGGGTCCCCATTCATTACATCTTACCTCCCATGAAACACAAAGGAGTTGTAGCGTGATGGGAGGAAACAACGGCCTCCTTCTCCTTCTCGGAATACCCCGTTGCCCAAGGTTACGGGCCTTGTCCAGAAGCAACAGTTGCCCAGGATTTCTTTGCTTTGAGCTCGTGAGACAGCATATCATGTAGGACCGCCGAGAAGGAGACCTGCCTCTCTCTGGTTTGGAAGAGGTTAGCTTTTCTACTCAGCCTTGGAGCACAAAGACCCAGCCAATTCCCAAGGACAGTTTCGAAGGTTACTGGTGCACGTCTCTCTGCGCTTAGCCCACCGTTCAGCTACAGTCTGTAAAGTGCATTCAGGGAAGAGCAAGAAAGTCTCCAACGCCCCGCGTCTTGTGGGGAAGGAACAGCACATTCTCTCCTCAGTGAAGACGTCCTTTCTTGCAGACTGCCAGGCTGGGACTCCTCTTCCGTCTCAGACCACCGAGTTTGGCATAGCGTTGAAATGACCCCTTCCCTCAACGCCGTAGGCATCTCTTCAACAACATAAACCCTGTGTGCCCATTCGTTATACCTCACCGCCCTAAGAAACACCGAAGAGCTGTGGCTGGATGGTAGGAAACAGTGGCCGTAGTGTCCTTCGATCAATATCCCGTTCCAAAGGCCCCCCCGTGAAAATCTCTTGCTTTCGAGGGCCTAGGGCATTCCAAGGGCTGCCAAACACAGCTCAAGGAGGCGAAATAAGAGAAGCAGAACTTGCTCCTGAGAAACTCGTACATACACTGAACCCAAAGCGTGCCTCTTCGTGGAGACCGAAGGCCTCCCCAGCTCAGATTCTGGGCCCTGGAACACAGTGCTAACCGCTGCCTTCAAGGAGAGGTAGGCAAGGAATGTTTTCACGTCTCGCCTGCCTCTCAGGGCCTGTTCAGCTTGAGTGGAAAATATCCACAGCCTGCCCGAACGTCCTGCCGAGCAGCGAGTTGTACTGGAGTGTAGCAAACGCTTCCAAGTTGTCTGAGGGGAAAGAGGCCATTGCTGTGGTGTGAACGGCCTTCTCTGCCACTCTTTCGGAGCACAGTGCTCTCTGGGCAGGCAGGCTAGTTCCTAGAGCAGAAGCATTTGAACAGACGTCTGCCCTGGTATACTTCCTACATCCGCACATCGAGTGCATCTTTCCTACGCTCCAGGCACCCACACGGTGCACAGAACTCCTCCTGATGGCGAGACAGAAGACGCAACATTTCTTCTAGGGGGCTCGTGAGGGGCGAGGCCTCTTGAGGAGTTGGACCCTCGAATGCCGCTGAAACCACTGAGGTTGATTGCCACGTTATGTTAGCGACACACTGAGAGCATTTCAGGTTCATGGAACCCCGTGCAGTGCGCCACGAGAGAAGAAAACGCAGATGCTGCCTTGACAGGGTTAGATTGAATTGCCTCTGTCCCCCCTCCGGAAACTAACTTTCCCAGAGCCAGCACAGCTTCACGTCCCGAGCAACGTTTTCTGCTGTGTGCCAGGATACATGAAAGGAAACCTGGGGACGCTGGGAGACTCTGAGCTGTACGCGGCTTGCCAAAGCTTCTAGACCCTTCAGGGGTCAGTGTGGCCCTTCTGGAGAGTGACACAGCATGTTTCCTAATGGAAACCTAGTGTTACATTTCGGGGACTTTCTGCACAACCTTCCTCAGCCGCCTAGCTGGATGTCCTTGCCCAGAAGCGGCAGTTGCCAAGGAGTTCTTTCCCAGGAGCTCGTGAGACAGCATACCATGCAGAACCGCAGAGAAGGAGACCAGCCTTTCTCCGGGTTCTCAGAGGTTCGCTTTTCTGCCTTTGAGCCTCTGAACTCAGAGATCCAGTCAGCTCCCAATGATACTTTAGAACTGTAGTATTGAAGGTCTCTCTGCCATCAGCCCCCTGCTCAGCTCCCGTCTCCTAGGTGCATTCAGTGAAGTAGCATCCACTCTGCAGCCTCCCGCACCATGTTGTTTAGGAACGGCACATTTCCTCTTCGTAAAGAAATCTTTTCTTGCAGCCTGCCTGGCCCGAGCTCCTATTCCTTTTCCGAAGGCCGAGTTCGGCATAGCCCTGCAATGACCCCTTCCCTCAAGGCCGGACACATCTCTGAAAGACTATACTCCATGGGTCCCCATTCATTACATCTTACCTCCCATGAAACACAAAGGAGTTGTAGCGTGATGGGAGGAAACAACGGCCTCCTTCTCCTTCTCGGAATACCCCGTTGCCCAAGGTTACGGGCCTTGTCCAGAAGCAACAGTTGCCCAGGATTTCTTTGCTTTGAGCTCGTGAGACAGCATATCATGTAGGACCGCCGAGAAGGAGACCTGCCTCTCTCTGGTTTGGAAGAGGTTAGCTTTTCTACTCAGCCTTGGAGCACAAAGACCCAGCCAATTCCCAAGGACAGTTTCGAAGGTTACTGGTGCAGGTCTCTCTGCGCTTAGCCCACCGTTCAGCTACAGTCTGTAAAGTGCATTCAGGGAAGAGCAAGAAAGTCTCCAACGCCCCGCGTCTTGTGGGGAAGGAACAGCACATTCTCTCCTCAGTGAAGACGTCCTTTCTTGCAGACTGCCAGGCTGGGACTCCTCTTCCGTCTCAGACCACCGAGTTTGGCATAGCGTTGAAATGACCCCTTCCCTCAATGCCGTAGGCATCTCTTCAAGAACATAAACCCTGTGTGCCCATTCGTTATACCTCACCGCCCTAAGAAACACCGAAGAGCTGTGGCTGGATGGTAGGAAACAGTGGCCGTAGTGTCCTTCGATCAATATCCCGTTCCAAAGGCCCCCCCGTGAAAATCTCTTGCTTTCGAGGGCCTAGGGCATTCCAAGGGCTGCCAAACACAGCTCAAGGAGGCGAAATAAGAGAAGCAGAACTTGCTCCTGAGAAACTCGTACATACACTGAACCCAAAGCGTGCCTCTTCGTGGAGACCGAAGGCCTCCCCAGCTCAGATTCTGGGCCCTGGAACACAGTGCTAACCGCTGCCTTCAAGGAGAGGTAGGCAAGGAATGTTTTCACGTCTCGCCTGCCTCTCAGGGCCTGTTCAGCTTGAGTGGAAAATATCCACAGCCTGCCCGAACGTCCTGCCGAGCAGCGAGTTGTACTGGAGTGTAGCAAACGCTTCCAAGTTGTCTGAGGGGAAAGAGGCCATTGCTGTGGTGTGAACGGCCTTCTCTGCCACTCTTTCGGAGCACAGTGCTCTCTGGGCAGGCAGGCTAGTTCCTAGAGCAGAAGCATTTGAACAGACGTCTGCCCTGGTATACTTCCTACATCCGCACATCGAGTGCATCTTTCCTACGCTCCAGGCACCCACACGGTGCACAGAACTCCTCCTGATGGCGAGACAGAAGACGCAACATTTCTTCTAGGGGGCTCGTGAGGGGCGAGGCCTCTTGAGGAGTTGGACCCTCGAATGCCGCTGAAACCACTGAGGTTGATTGCCACGTTATGTTAGCGACACACTGAGAGCATTTCAGGTTCATGGAACCCCGTGCAGTGCGCCACGAGAGAAGAAAACGCAGATGCTGCCTTGACAGGGTTAGATTGAATTGCCTCTGTCCCCCCTCCGGAAACTAACTTTCCCAGAGCCAGCACAGCTTCACGTCCCGAGCAACGTTTTCTGCTGTGTGCCAGGATACATGAAAGGAAACCTGGGGACGCTGGGAGACTCTGAGCTGTACGCGGCTTGCCAAAGCTTCTAGACCCTTCAGGGGTCAGTGTGGCCCTTCTGGAGAGTGACACAGCATGTTTCCTAATGGAAACCTAGTGTTACATTTCGGGGACTTTCTGCACAACCTTCCTCAGCCGCCTAGCTGGATGTCCTTGCCCAGAAGCGGCAGTTGCCAAGGAGTTCTTTCCCAGGAGCTCGTGAGACAGCATACCATGCAGAACCGCAGAGAAGGAGACCAGCCTTTCTCCGGGTTCTCAGAGGTTCGCTTTTCTGCCTTTGAGCCTCTGAACTCAGAGATCCAGTCAGCTCCCAATGATACTTTAGAACTGTAGTATTGAAGGTCTCTCTGCCATCAGCCCCCTGCTCAGCTCCCGTCTCCTAGGTGCATTCAGTGAAGTAGCATCCACTCTGCAGCCTCCCGCACCATGTTGTTTAGGAACGGCACATTTCCTCTTCGTAAAGAAATCTTTTCTTGCAGCCTGCCTGGCCCGAGCTCCTATTCCTTTTCCGAAGGCCGAGTTCGGCATAGCCCTGCAATGACCCCTTCCCTCAAGGCCGGACACATCTCTGAAAGACTATACTCCATGGGTCCCCATTCATTACATCTTACCTCCCATGAAACACAAAGGAGTTGTAGCGTGATGGGAGGAAACAACGGCCTCCTTCTCCTTCTCGGAATACCCCGTTGCCCAAGGTTACGGGCCTTGTCCAGAAGCAACAGTTGCCCAGGATTTCTTTGCTTTGAGCTCGTGAGACAGCATATCATGTAGGACCGCCGAGAAGGAGACCTGCCTCTCTCTGGTTTGGAAGAGGTTAGCTTTTCTACTCAGCCTTGGAGCACAAAGACCCAGCCAATTCCCAAGGACAGTTTCGAAGGTTACTGGTGCACGTCTCTCTGCGCTTAGCCCACCGTTCAGCTACAGTCTGTAAAGTGCATTCAGGGAAGAGCAAGAAAGTCTCCAACGCCCCGCGTCTTGTGGGGAAGGAACAGCACATTCTCTCCTCAGTGAAGACGTCCTTTCTTGCAGACTGCCAGGCTGGGACTCCTCTTCCGTCTCAGACCACCGAGTTTGGCATAGCGTTGAAATGACCCCTTCCCTCAATGCCGTAGGCATCTCTTCAAGAACATAAACCCTGTGTGCCCATTCGTTATACCTCACCGCCCTAAGAAACACCGAAGAGCTGTGGCTGGATGGTAGGAAACAGTGGCCGTAGTGTCCTTCGATCAATATCCCGTTCCAAAGGCCCCCCCGTGAAAATCTCTTGCTTTCGAGGGCCTAGGGCATTCCAAGGGCTGCCAAACACAGCTCAAGGAGGCGAAATAAGAGAAGCAGAACTTGCTCCTGAGAAACTCGTACATACACTGAACCCAAAGCGTGCCTCTTCGTGGAGACCGAAGGCCTCCCCAGCTCAGATTCTGGGCCCTGGAACACAGTGCTAACCGCTGCCTTCAAGGAGAGGTAGGCAAGGAATGTTTTCACGTCTCGCCTGCCTCTCAGGGCCTGTTCAGCTTGAGTGGAAAATATCCACAGCCTGCCCGAACGTCCTGCCGAGCAGCGAGTTGTACTGGAGTGTAGCAAACGCTTCCAAGTTGTCTGAGGGGAAAGAGGCCATTGCTGTGGTGTGAACGGCCTTCTCTGCCACTCTTTCGGAGCACAGTGCTCTCTGGGCAGGCAGGCTAGTTCCTAGAGCAGAAGCATTTGAACAGACGTCTGCCCTGGTATACTTCCTACATCCGCACATCGAGTGCATCTTTCCTACGCTCCAGGCACCCACACGGTGCACAGAACTCCTCCTGATGGCGAGACAGAAGACGCAACATTTCTTCTAGGGGGCTCGTGAGGGGCGAGGCCTCTTGAGGAGTTGGACCCTCGAATGCCGCTGAAACCACTGAGGTTGATTGCCACGTTATGTTAGCGACACACTGAGAGCATTTCAGGTTCATGGAACCCCGTGCAGTGCGCCACGAGAGAAGAAAACGCAGATGCTGCCTTGACAGGGTTAGATTGAATTGCCTCTGTCCCCCCTCCGGAAACTAACTTTCCCAGAGCCAGCACAGCTTCACGTCCCGAGCAACGTTTTCTGCTGTGTGCCAGGATACATGAAAGGAAACCTGGGGACGCTGGGAGACTCTGAGCTGTACGCGGCTTGCCAAAGCTTCTAGACCCTTCAGGGGTCAGTGTGGCCCTTCTGGAGAGTGACACAGCATGTTTCCTAATGGAAACCTAGTGTTACATTTCGGGGACTTTCTGCACAACCTTCCTCAGCCGCCTAGCTGGATGTCCTTGCCCAGAAGCGGCAGTTGCCAAGGAGTTCTTTCCCAGGAGCTCGTGAGACAGCATACCATGCAGAACCGCAGAGAAGGAGACCAGCCTTTCTCCGGGTTCTCAGAGGTTCGCTTTTCTGCCTTTGAGCCTCTGAACTCAGAGATCCAGTCAGCTCCCAATGATACTTTAGAACTGTAGTATTGAAGGTCTCTCTGCCATCAGCCCCCTGCTCAGCTCCCGTCTCCTAGGTGCATTCAGTGAAGTAGCATCCACTCTGCAGCCTCCCGCACCATGTTGTTTAGGAACGGCACATTTCCTCTTCGTAAAGAAATCTTTTCTTGCAGCCTGCCTGGCCCGAGCTCCTATTCCTTTTCCGAAGGCCGAGTTCGGCATAGCCCTGCAATGACCCCTTCC
Organism: Balaenoptera borealis; assembly: GCF_965194805.1. Taxonomy (NCBI): domain Eukaryota; kingdom Metazoa; phylum Chordata; class Mammalia; order Artiodactyla; family Balaenopteridae; genus Balaenoptera; species Balaenoptera borealis. The sequence continues at coordinate 119,900 of NW_028122893.1, forward strand.
CTCAAGGCCGGACACATCTCTGAAAGACTATACTCCATGGGTCCCCATTCATTACATCTTACCTCCCATGAAACACAAAGGAGTTGTAGCGTGATGGGAGGAAACAACGGCCTCCTTCTCCTTCTCGGAATACCCCGTTGCCCAAGGTTACGGGCCTTGTCCAGAAGCAACAGTTGCCCAGGATTTCTTTGCTTTGAGCTCGTGAGACAGCATATCATGTAGGACCGCCGAGAAGGAGACCTGCCTCTCTCTGGTTTGGAAGAGGTTAGCTTTTCTACTCAGCCTTGGAGCACAAAGACCCAGCCAATTCCCAAGGACAGTTTCGAAGGTTACTGGTGCAGGTCTCTCTGCGCTTAGCCCACCGTTCAGCTACAGTCTGTAAAGTGCATTCAGGGAAGAGCAAGAAAGTCTCCAACGCCCCGCGTCTTGTGGGGAAGGAACAGCACATTCTCTCCTCAGTGAAGACGTCCTTTCTTGCAGACTGCCAGGCTGGGACTCCTCTTCCGTCTCAGACCACCGAGTTTGGCATAGCGTTGAAATGACCCCTTCCCTCAACGCCGTAGGCATCTCTTCAACAACATAAACCCTGTGTGCCCATTCGTTATACCTCACCGCCCTAAGAAACACCGAAGAGCTGTGGCTGGATGGTAGGAAACAGTGGCCGTAGTGTCCTTCGATCAATATCCCGTTCCAAAGGCCCCCCCGTGAAAATCTCTTGCTTTCGAGGGCCTAGGGCATTCCAAGGGCTGCCAAACACAGCTCAAGGAGGCGAAATAAGAGAAGCAGAACTTGCTCCTGAGAAACTCGTACATACACTGAACCCAAAGCGTGCCTCTTCGTGGAGACCGAAGGCCTCCCCAGCTCAGATTCTGGGCCCTGGAACACAGTGCTAACCGCTGCCTTCAAGGAGAGGTAGGCAAGGAATGTTTTCACGTCTCGCCTGCCTCTCAGGGCCTGTTCAGCTTGAGTGGAAAATATCCACAGCCTGCCCGAACGTCCTGCCGAGCAGCGAGTTGTACTGGAGTGTAGCAAACGCTTCCAAGTTGTCTGAGGGGAAAGAGGCCATTGCTGTGGTGTGAACGGCCTTCTCTGCCACTCTTTCGGAGCACAGTGCTCTCTGGGCAGGCAGGCTAGTTCCTAGAGCAGAAGCATTTGAACAGACGTCTGCCCTGGTATACTTCCTACATCCGCACATCGAGTGCATCTTTCCTACGCTCCAGGCACCCACACGGTGCACAGAACTCCTCCTGATGGCGAGACAGAAGACGCAACATTTCTTCTAGGGGGCTCGTGAGGGGCGAGGCCTCTTGAGGAGTTGGACCCTCGAATGCCGCTGAAACCACTGAGGTTGATTGCCACGTTATGTTAGCGACACACTGAGAGCATTTCAGGTTCATGGAACCCCGTGCAGTGCGCCACGAGAGAAGAAAACGCAGATGCTGCCTTGACAGGGTTAGATTGAATTGCCTCTGTCCCCCCTCCGGAAACTAACTTTCCCAGAGCCAGCACAGCTTCACGTCCCGAGCAACGTTTTCTGCTGTGTGCCAGGATACATGAAAGGAAACCTGGGGACGCTGGGAGACTCTGAGCTGTACGCGGCTTGCCAAAGCTTCTAGACCCTTCAGGGGTCAGTGTGGCCCTTCTGGAGAGTGACACAGCATGTTTCCTAATGGAAACCTAGTGTTACATTTCGGGGACTTTCTGCACAACCTTCCTCAGCCGCCTAGCTGGATGTCCTTGCCCAGAAGCGGCAGTTGCCAAGGAGTTCTTTCCCAGGAGCTCGTGAGACAGCATACCATGCAGAACCGCAGAGAAGGAGACCAGCCTTTCTCCGGGTTCTCAGAGGTTCGCTTTTCTGCCTTTGAGCCTCTGAACTCAGAGATCCAGTCAGCTCCCAATGATACTTTAGAACTGTAGTATTGAAGGTCTCTCTGCCATCAGCCCCCTGCTCAGCTCCCGTCTCCTAGGTGCATTCAGTGAAGTAGCATCCACTCTGCAGCCTCCCGCACCATGTTGTTTAGGAACGGCACATTTCCTCTTCGTAAAGAAATCTTTTCTTGCAGCCTGCCTGGCCCGAGCTCCTATTCCTTTTCCGAAGGCCGAGTTCGGCATAGCCCTGCAATGACCCCTTCCCTCAAGGCCGGACACATCTCTGAAAGACTATACTCCATGGGTCCCCATTCATTACATCTTACCTCCCATGAAACACAAAGGAGTTGTAGCGTGATGGGAGGAAACAACGGCCTCCTTCTCCTTCTCGGAATACCCCGTTGCCCAAGGTTACGGGCCTTGTCCAGAAGCAACAGTTGCCCAGGATTTCTTTGCTTTGAGCTCGTGAGACAGCATATCATGTAGGACCGCCGAGAAGGAGACCTGCCTCTCTCTGGTTTGGAAGAGGTTAGCTTTTCTACTCAGCCTTGGAGCACAAAGACCCAGCCAATTCCCAAGGACAGTTTCGAAGGTTACTGGTGCACGTCTCTCTGCGCTTAGCCCACCGTTCAGCTACAGTCTGTAAAGTGCATTCAGGGAAGAGCAAGAAAGTCTCCAACGCCCCGCGTCTTGTGGGGAAGGAACAGCACATTCTCTCCTCAGTGAAGACGTCCTTTCTTGCAGACTGCCAGGCTGGGACTCCTCTTCCGTCTCAGACCACCGAGTTTGGCATAGCGTTGAAATGACCCCTTCCCTCAACGCCGTACGCATCTCTTCAAGAACATAAACCCTGTGTGCCCATTCGTTATACCTCACCGCCCTAAGAAACACCGAAGAGCTGTGGCTGGATGGTAGGAAACAGTGGCCGTAGTGTCCTTCGATCAATATCCCGTTCCAAAGGCCCCCCCGTGAAAATCTCTTGCTTTCGAGGGCCTAGGGCATTCCAAGGGCTGCCAAACACAGCTCAAGGAGGCGAAATAAGAGAAGCAGAACTTGCTCCTGAGAAACTCGTACATACACTGAACCCAAAGCGTGCCTCTTCGTGGAGACCGAAGGCCTCCCCAGCTCAGATTCTGGGCCCTGGAACGCAGTGCTAACCGCTGCCTTCAAGGAGAGGTAGGCAAGGAATGTTTTCACGTCTCGCCTGCCTCTCAGGGCCTGTTCAGCTTGAGTGGAAAATATCCACAGCCTGCCCGAACGTCCTGCCGAGCAGCGAGTTGTACTGGAGTGTAGCAAACGCTTCCAAGTTGTCTGAGGGGAAAGAGGCCATTGCTGTGGTGTGAACGGCCTTCTCTGCCACTCTTTCGGAGCACAGTGCTCTCTGGGCAGGCAGGCTAGTTCCTAGAGCAGAAGCATTTGAACAGACGTCTGCCCTGGTATACTTCCTACATCCGCACATCGAGTGCATCTTTCCTACGCTCCAGGCACCCACACGGTGCACAGAACTCCTCCTGATGGCGAGACAGAAGACGCAACATTTCTTCTAGGGGGCTCGTGAGGGGCGAGGCCTCTTGAGGAGTTGGACCCTCGAATGCCGCTGAAACCACTGAGGTTGATTGCCACGTTATGTTAGCGACACACTGAGAGCATTTCAGGTTCATGGAACCCCGTGCAGTGCGCCACGAGAGAAGAAAACGCAGATGCTGCCTTGACAGGGTTAGATTGAATTGCCTCTGTCCCCCCTCCGGAAACTAACTTTCCCAGAGCCAGCACAGCTTCACGTCCCGAGCAACGTTTTCTGCTGTGTGCCAGGATACATGAAAGGAAACCTGGGGACGCTGGGAGACTCTGAGCTGTACGCGGCTTGCCAAAGCTTCTAGACCCTTCAGGGGTCAGTGTGGCCCTTCTGGAGAGTGACACAGCATGTTTCCTAATGGAAACCTAGTGTTACATTTCGGGGACTTTCTGCACAACCTTCCTCAGCCGCCTAGCTGGATGTCCTTGCCCAGAAGCGGCAGTTGCCAAGGAGTTCTTTCCCAGGAGCTCGTGAGACAGCATACCATGCAGAACCGCAGAGAAGGAGACCAGCCTTTCTCCGGGTTCTCAGAGGTTCGCTTTTCTGCCTTTGAGCCTCTGAACTCAGAGATCCAGTCAGCTCCCAATGATACTTTAGAACTGTAGTATTGAAGGTCTCTCTGCCATCAGCCCCCTGCTCAGCTCCCGTCTCCTAGGTGCATTCAGTGAAGTAGCATCCACTCTGCAGCCTCCCGCACCATGTTGTTTAGGAACGGCACATTTCCTCTTCGTAAAGAAATCTTTTCTTGCAGCCTGCCTGGCCCGAGCTCCTATTCCTTTTCCGAAGGCCGAGTTCGGCATAGCCCTGCAATGACCCCTTCCCTCAAGGCCGGACACATCTCTGAAAGACTATACTCCATGGGTCCCCATTCATTACATCTTACCTCCCATGAAACACAAAGGAGTTGTAGCGTGATGGGAGGAAACAACGGCCTCCTTCTCCTTCTCGGAATACCCCGTTGCCCAAGGTTACGGGCCTTGTCCAGAAGCAACAGTTGCCCAGGATTTCTTTGCTTTGAGCTCGTGAGACAGCATATCATGTAGGACCGCCGAGAAGGAGACCTGCCTCTCTCTGGTTTGGAAGAGGTTAGCTTTTCTACTCAGCCTTGGAGCACAAAGACCCAGCCAATTCCCAAGGACAGTTTCGAAGGTTACTGGTGCACGTCTCTCTGCGCTTAGCCCACCGTTCAGCTACAGTCTGTAAAGTGCATTCAGGGAAGAGCAAGAAAGTCTCCAACGCCCCGCGTCTTGTGGGGAAGGAACAGCACATTCTCTCCTCAGTGAAGACGTCCTTTCTTGCAGACTGCCAGGCTGGGACTCCTCTTCCGTCTCAGACCACCGAGTTTGGCATAGCGTTGAAATGACCCCTTCCCTCAACGCCGTACGCATCTCTTCAAGAACATAAACCCTGTGTGCCCATTCGTTATACCTCACCGCCCTAAGAAACACCGAAGAGCTGTGGCTGGATGGTAGGAAACAGTGGCCGTAGTGTCCTTCGATCAATATCCCGTTCCAAAGGCCCCCCCGTGAAAATCTCTTGCTTTCGAGGGCCTAGGGCATTCCAAGGGCTGCCAAACACAGCTCAAGGAGGCGAAATAAGAGAAGCAGAACTTGCTCCTGAGAAACTCGTACATACACTGAACCCAAAGCGTGCCTCTTCGTGGAGACCGAAGGCCTCCCCAGCTCAGATTCTGGGCCCTGGAACACAGTGCTAACCGCTGCCTTCAAGGAGAGGTAGGCAAGGAATGTTTTCACGTCTCGCCTGCCTCTCAGGGCCTGTTCAGCTTGAGTGGAAAATATCCACAGCCTGCCCGAACGTCCTGCCGAGCAGCGAGTTGTACTGGAGTGTAGCAAACGCTTCCAAGTTGTCTGAGGGGAAAGAGGCCATTGCTGTGGTGTGAACGGCCTTCTCTGCCACTCTTTCGGAGCACAGTGCTCTCTGGGCAGGCAGGCTAGTTCCTAGAGCAGAAGCATTTGAACAGACGTCTGCCCTGGTATACTTCCTACATCCGCACATCGAGTGCATCTTTCCTACGCTCCAGGCACCCACACGGTGCACAGAACTCCTCCTGATGGCGAGACAGAAGACGCAACATTTCTTCTAGGGGGCTCGTGAGGGGCGAGGCCTCTTGAGGAGTTGGACCCTCGAATGCCGCTGAAACCACTGAGGTTGATTGCCACGTTATGTTAGCGACACACTGAGAGCATTTCAGGTTCATGGAACCCCGTGCAGTGCGCCACGAGAGAAGAAAACGCAGATGCTGCCTTGACAGGGTTAGATTGAATTGCCTCTGTCCCCCCTCCGGAAACTAACTTTCCCAGAGCCAGCACAGCTTCACGTCCCGAGCAACGTTTTCTGCTGTGTGCCAGGATACATGAAAGGAAACCTGGGGACGCTGGGAGACTCTGAGCTGTACGCGGCTTGCCAAAGCTTCTAGACCCTTCAGGGGTCAGTGTGGCCCTTCTGGAGAGTGACACAGCATGTTTCCTAATGGAAACCTAGTGTTACATTTCGGGGACTTTCTGCACAACCTTCCTCAGCCGCCTAGCTGGATGTCCTTGCCCAGAAGCGGCAGTTGCCAAGGAGTTCTTTCCCAGGAGCTCGTGAGACAGCATACCATGCAGAACCGCAGAGAAGGAGACCAGCCTTTCTCCGGGTTCTCAGAGGTTCGCTTTTCTGCCTTTGAGCCTCTGAACTCAGAGATCCAGTCAGCTCCCAATGATACTTTAGAACTGTAGTATTGAAGGTCTCTCTGCCATCAGCCCCCTGCTCAGCTCCCGTCTCCTAGGTGCATTCAGTGAAGTAGCATCCACTCTGCAGCCTCCCGCACCATGTTGTTTAGGAACGGCACATTTCCTCTTCGTAAAGAAATCTTTTCTTGCAGCCTGCCTGGCCCGAGCTCCTATTCCTTTTCCGAAGGCCGAGTTCGGCATAGCCCTGCAATGACCCCTTCCCTCAAGGCCGGACACATCTCTGAAAGACTATACTCCATGGGTCCCCATTCATTACATCTTACCTCCCATGAAACACAAAGGAGTTGTAGCGTGATGGGAGGAAACAACGGCCTCCTTCTCCTTCTCGGAATACCCCGTTGCCCAAGGTTACGGGCCTTGTCCAGAAGCAACAGTTGCCCAGGATTTCTTTGCTTTGAGCTCGTGAGACAGCATATCATGTAGGACCGCCGAGAAGGAGACCTGCCTCTCTCTGGTTTGGAAGAGGTTAGCTTTTCTACTCAGCCTTGGAGCACAAAGACCCAGCCAATTCCCAAGGACAGTTTCGAAGGTTACTGGTGCAGGTCTCTCTGCGCTTAGCCCACCGTTCAGCTACAGTCTGTAAAGTGCATTCAGGGAAGAGCAAGAAAGTCTCCAACGCCCCGCGTCTTGTGGGGAAGGAACAGCACATTCTCTCCTCAGTGAAGACGTCCTTTCTTGCAGACTGCCAGGCTGGGACTCCTCTTCCGTCTCAGACCACCGAGTTTGGCATAGCGTTGAAATGACCCCTTCCCTCAACGCCGTACGCATCTCTTCAAGAACATAAACCCTGTGTGCCCATTCGTTATACCTCACCGCCCTAAGAAACACCGAAGAGCTGTGGCTGGATGGTAGGAAACAGTGGCCGTAGTGTCCTTCGATCAATATCCCGTTCCAAAGGCCCCCCCGTGAAAATCTCTTGCTTTCGAGGGCCTAGGGCATACCAAGGGCTGCCAAACACAGCTCAAGGAGGCGAAATAAGAGAAGCAGAACTTGCTCCTGAGAAACTCGTACATACACTGAACCCAAAGCGTGCCTCTTCGTGGAGACCGAAGGCCTCCCCAGCTCAGATTCTGGGCCCTGGAACACAGTGCTAACCGCTGCCTTCAAGGAGAGGTAGGCAAGGAATGTTTTCACGTCTCGCCTGCCTCTCAGGGCCTGTTCAGCTTGAGTGGAAAATATCCACAGCCTGCCCGAACGTCCTGCCGAGCAGCGAGTTGTACTGGAGTGTAGCAAACGCTTCCAAGTTGTCTGAGGGGAAAGAGGCCATTGCTGTGGTGTGAACGGCCTTCTCTGCCACTCTTTCGGAGCACAGTGCTCTCTGGGCAGGCAGGCTAGTTCCTAGAGCAGAAGCATTTGAACAGACGTCTGCCCTGGTATACTTCCTACATCCGCACATCGAGTGCATCTTTCCTACGCTCCAGGCACCCACACGGTGCACAGAACTCCTCCTGATGGCGAGACAGAAGACGCAACATTTCTTCTAGGGGGCTCGTGAGGGGCGAGGCCTCTTGAGGAGTTGGACCCTCGAATGCCGCTGAAACCACTGAGGTTGATTGCCACGTTATGTTAGCGACACACTGAGAGCATTTCAGGTTCATGGAACCCCGTGCAGTGCGCCACGAGAGAAGAAAACGCAGATGCTGCCTTGACAGGGTTAGATTGAATTGCCTCTGTCCCCCCTCCGGAAACTAACTTTCCCAGAGCCAGCACAGCTTCACGTCCCGAGCAACGTTTTCTGCTGTGTGCCAGGATACATGAAAGGAAACCTGGGGACGCTGGGAGACTCTGAGCTGTACGCGGCTTGCCAAAGCTTCTAGACCCTTCAGGGGTCAGTGTGGCCCTTCTGGAGAGTGACACAGCATGTTTCCTAATGGAAACCTAGTGTTACATTTCGGGGACTTTCTGCACAACCTTCCTCAGCCGCCTAGCTGGATGTCCTTGCCCAGAAGCGGCAGTTGCCAAGGAGTTCTTTCCCAGGAGCTCGTGAGACAGCATACCATGCAGAACCGCAGAGAAGGAGACCAGCCTTTCTCCGGGTTCTCAGAGGTTCGCTTTTCTGCCTTTGAGCCTCTGAACTCAGAGATCCAGTCAGCTCCCAATGATACTTTAGAACTGTAGTATTGAAGGTCTCTCTGCCATCAGCCCCCTGCTCAGCTCCCGTCTCCTAGGTGCATTCAGTGAAGTAGCATCCACTCTGCAGCCTCCCGCACCATGTTGTTTAGGAACGGCACATTTCCTCTTCGTAAAGAAATCTTTTCTTGCAGCCTGCCTGGCCCGAGCTCCTATTCCTTTTCCGAAGGCCGAGTTCGGCATAGCCCTGCAATGACCCCTTCCCTCAAGGCCGGACACATCTCTGAAAGACTATACTCCATGGGTCCCCATTCATTACATCTTACCTCCCATGAAACACAAAGGAGTTGTAGCGTGATGGGAGGAAACAACGGCCTCCTTCTCCTTCTCGGAATACCCCGTTGCCCAAGGTTACGGGCCTTGTCCAGAAGCAACAGTTGCCCAGGATTTCTTTGCTTTGAGCTCGTGAGACAGCATATCATGTAGGACCGCCGAGAAGGAGACCTGCCTCTCTCTGGTTTGGAAGAGGTTAGCTTTTCTACTCAGCCTTGGAGCACAAAGACCCAGCCAATTCCCAAGGACAGTTTCGAAGGTTACTGGTGCAGGTCTCTCTGCGCTTAGCCCACCGTTCAGCTACAGTCTGTAAAGTGCATTCAGGGAAGAGCAAGAAAGTCTCCAACGCCCCGCGTCTTGTGGGGAAGGAACAGCACATTCTCTCCTCAGTGAAGACGTCCTTTCTTGCAGACTGCCAGGCTGGGACTCCTCTTCCGTCTCAGACCACCGAGTTTGGCATAGCGTTGAAATGACCCCTTCCCTCAACGCCGTACGCATCTCTTCAAGAACATAAACCCTGTGTGCCCATTCGTTATACCTCACCGCCCTAAGAAACACCGAAGAGCTGTGGCTGGATGGTAGGAAACAGTGGCCGTAGTGTCCTTCGATCAATATCCCGTTCCAAAGGCCCCCCCGTGAAAATCTCTTGCTTTCGAGGGCCTAGGGCATTCCAAGGGCTGCCAAACACAGCTCAAGGAGGCGAAATAAGAGAAGCAGAACTTGCTCCTGAGAAACTCGTACATACACTGAACCCAAAGCGTGCCTCTTCGTGGAGACCGAAGGCCTCCCCAGCTCAGATTCTGGGCCCTGGAACACAGTGCTAACCGCTGCCTTCAAGGAGAGGTAGGCAAGGAATGTTTTCACGTCTCGCCTGCCTCTCAGGGCCTGTTCAGCTTGAGTGGAAAATATCCACAGCCTGCCCGAACGTCCTGCCGAGCAGCGAGTTGTACTGGAGTGTAGCAAACGCTTCCAAGTTGTCTGAGGGGAAAGAGGCCATTGCTGTGGTGTGAACGGCCTTCTCTGCCACTCTTTCGGAGCACAGTGCTCTCTGGGCAGGCAGGCTAGTTCCTAGAGCAGAAGCATTTGAACAGACGTCTGCCCTGGTATACTTCCTACATCCGCACATCGAGTGCATCTTTCCTACGCTCCAGGCACCCACACGGTGCACAGAACTCCTCCTGATGGCGAGACAGAAGACGCAACATTTCTTCTAGGGGGCTCGTGAGGGGCGAGGCCTCTTGAGGAGTTGGACCCTCGAATGCCGCTGAAACCACTGAGGTTGATTGCCACGTTATGTTAGCGACACACTGAGAGCATTTCAGGTTCATGGAACCCCGTGCAGTGCGCCACGAGAGAAGAAAACGCAGATGCTGCCTTGACAGGGTTAGATTGAATTGCCTCTGTCCCCCCTCCGGAAACTAACTTTCCCAGAGCCAGCACAGCTTCACGTCCCGAGCAACGTTTTCTGCTGTGTGCCAGGATACATGAAAGGAAACCTGGGGACGCTGGGAGACTCTGAGCTGTACGCGGCTTGCCAAAGCTTCTAGACCCTTCAGGGGTCAGTGTGGCCCTTCTGGAGAGTGACACAGCATGTTTCCTAATGGAAACCTAGTGTTACATTTCGGGGACTTTCTGCACAACCTTCCTCAGCCGCCTAGCTGGATGTCCTTGCCCAGAAGCGGCAGTTGCCAAGGAGTTCTTTCCCAGGAGCTCGTGAGACAGCATACCATGCAGAACCGCAGAGAAGGAGACCAGCCTTTCTCCGGGTTCTCAGAGGTTCGCTTTTCTGCCTTTGAGCCTCTGAACTCAGAGATCCAGTCAGCTCCCAATGATACTTTAGAACTGTAGTATTGAAGGTCTCTCTGCCATCAGCCCCCTGCTCAGCTCCCGTCTCCTAGGTGCATTCAGTGAAGTAGCATCCACTCTGCAGCCTCCCGCACCATGTTGTTTAGGAACGGCACATTTCCTCTTCGTAAAGAAATCTTTTCTTGCAGCCTGCCTGGCCCGAGCTCCTATTCCTTTTCCGAAGGCCGAGTTCGGCATAGCCCTGCAATGACCCCTTCCCTCAAGGCCGGACACATCTCTGAAAGACTATACTCCATGGGTCCCCATTCATTACATCTTACCTCCCATGAAACACAAAGGAGTTGTAGCGTGATGGGAGGAAACAACGGCCTCCTTCTCCTTCTCGGAATACCCCGTTGCCCAAGGTTACGGGCCTTGTCCAGAAGCAACAGTTGCCCAGGATTTCTTTGCTTTGAGCTCGTGAGACAGCATATCATGTAGGACCGCCGAGAAGGAGACCTGCCTCTCTCTGGTTTGGAAGAGGTTAGCTTTTCTACTCAGCCTTGGAGCACAAAGACCCAGCCAATTCCCAAGGACAGTTTCGAAGGTTACTGGTGCAGGTCTCTCTGCGCTTAGCCCACCGTTCAGCTACAGTCTGTAAAGTGCATTCAGGGAAGAGCAAGAAAGTCTCCAACGCCCCGCGTCTTGTGGGGAAGGAACAGCACATTCTCTCCTCAGTGAAGACGTCCTTTCTTGCAGACTGCCAGGCTGGGACTCCTCTTCCGTCTCAGACCACCGAGTTTGGCATAGCGTTGAAATGACCCCTTCCCTCAACGCCGTAGGCATCTCTTCAAGAACATAAACCCTGTGTGCCCATTCGTTATACCTCACCGCCCTAAGAAACACCGAAGAGCTGTGGCTGGATGGTAGGAAACAGTGGCCGTAGTGTCCTTCGATCAATATCCCGTTCCAAAGGCCCCCCCGTGAAAATCTCTTGCTTTCGAGGGCCTAGGGCATTCCAAGGGCTGCCAAACACAGCTCAAGGAGGCGAAATAAGAGAAGCAGAACTTGCTCCTGAGAAACTCGTACATACACTGAACCCAAAGCGTGCCTCTTCGTGGAGACCGAAGGCCTCCCCAGCTCAGATTCTGGGCCCTGGAACACAGTGCTAACCGCTGCCTTCAAGGAGAGGTAGGCAAGGAATGTTTTCACGTCTCGCCTGCCTCTCAGGGCCTGTTCAGCTTGAGTGGAAAATATCCACAGCCTGCCCGAACGTCCTGCCGAGCAGCGAGTTGTACTGGAGTGTAGCAAACGCTTCCAAGTTGTCTGAGGGGAAAGAGGCCATTGCTGTGGTGTGAACGGCCTTCTCTGCCACTCTTTCGGAGCACAGTGCTCTCTGGGCAGGCAGGCTAGTTCCTAGAGCAGAAGCATTTGAACAGACGTCTGCCCTGGTATACTTCCTACATCCGCACATCGAGTGCATCTTTCCTACGCTCCAGGCACCCACACGGTGCACAGAACTCCTCCTGATGGCGAGACAGAAGACGCAACATTTCTTCTAGGGGGCTCGTGAGGGGCGAGGCCTCTTGAGGAGTTGGACCCTCGAATGCCGCTGAAACCACTGAGGTTGATTGCCACGTTATGTTAGCGACACACTGAGAGCATTTCAGGTTCATGGAACCCCGTGCAGTGCGCCACGAGAGAAGAAAACGCAGATGCTGCCTTGACAGGGTTAGATTGAATTGCCTCTGTCCCCCCTCCGGAAACTAACTTTCCCAGAGCCAGCACAGCTTCACGTCCCGAGCAACGTTTTCTGCTGTGTGCCAGGATACATGAAAGGAAACCTGGGGACGCTGGGAGACTCTGAGCTGTACGCGGCTTGCCAAAGCTTCTAGACCCTTCAGGGGTCAGTGTGGCCCTTCTGGAGAGTGACACAGCATGTTTCCTAATGGAAACCTAGTGTTACATTTCGGGGACTTTCTGCACAACCTTCCTCAGCCGCCTAGCTGGATGTCCTTGCCCAGAAGCGGCAGTTGCCAAGGAGTTCTTTCCCAGGAGCTCGTGAGACAGCATACCATGCAGAACCGCAGAGAAGGAGACCAGCCTTTCTCCGGGTTCTCAGAGGTTCGCTTTTCTGCCTTTGAGCCTCTGAACTCAGAGATCCAGTCAGCTCCCAATGATACTTTAGAACTGTAGTATTGAAGGTCTCTCTGCCATCAGCCCCCTGCTCAGCTCCCGTCTCCTAGGTGCATTCAGTGAAGTAGCATCCACTCTGCAGCCTCCCGCACCATGTTGTTTAGGAACGGCACATTTCCTCTTCGTAAAGAAATCTTTTCTTGCAGCCTGCCTGGCCCGAGCTCCTATTCCTTTTCCGAAGGCCGAGTTCGGCATAGCCCTGCAATGACCCCTTCCCTCAAGGCCGGACACATCTCTGAAAGACTATACTCCATGGGTCCCCATTCATTACATCTTACCTCCCATGAAACACAAAGGAGTTGTAGCGTGATGGGAGGAAACAACGGCCTCCTTCTCCTTCTCGGAATACCCCGTTGCCCAAGGTTACGGGCCTTGTCCAGAAGCAACAGTTGCCCAGGATTTCTTTGCTTTGAGCTCGTGAGACAGCATATCATGTAGGACCGCCGAGAAGGAGACCTGCCTCTCTCTGGTTTGGAAGAGGTTAGCTTTTCTACTCAGCCTTGGAGCACAAAGACCCAGCCAATTCCCAAGGACAGTTTCGAAGGTTACTGGTGCAGGTCTCTCTGCGCTTAGCCCACCGTTCAGCTACAGTCTGTAAAGTGCATTCAGGGAAGAGCAAGAAAGTCTCCAACGCCCCGCGTCTTGTGGGGAAGGAACAGCACATTCTCTCCTCAGTGAAGACGTCCTTTCTTGCAGACTGCCAGGCTGGGACTCCTCTTCCGTCTCAGACCACCGAGTTTGGCATAGCGTTGAAATGACCCCTTCCCTCAACGCCGTACGCATCTCTTCAAGAACATAAACCCTGTGTGCCCATTCGTTATACCTCACCGCCCTAAGAAACACCGAAGAGCTGTGGCTGGATGGTAGGAAACAGTGGCCGTAGTGTCCTTCGATCAATATCCCGTTCCAAAGGCCCCCCCGTGAAAATCTCTTGCTTTCGAGGGCCTAGGGCATTCCAAGGGCTGCCAAACACAGCTCAAGGAGGCGAAATAAGAGAAGCAGAACTTGCTCCTGAGAAACTCGTACATACACTGAACCCAAAGCGTGCCTCTTCGTGGAGACCGAAGGCCTCCCCAGCTCAGATTCTGGGCCCTGGAACACAGTGCTAACCGCTGCCTTCAAGGAGAGGTAGGCAAGGAATGTTTTCACGTCTCGCCTGCCTCTCAGGGCCTGTTCAGCTTGAGTGGAAAATATCCACAGCCTGCCCGAACGTCCTGCCGAGCAGCGAGTTGTACTGGAGTGTAGCAAACGCTTCCAAGTTGTCTGAGGGGAAAGAGGCCATTGCTGTGGTGTGAACGGCCTTCTCTGCCACTCTTTCGGAGCACAGTGCTCTCTGGGCAGGCAGGCTAGTTCCTAGAGCAGAAGCATTTGAACAGACGTCTGCCCTGGTATACTTCCTACATCCGCACATCGAGTGCATCTTTCCTACGCTCCAGGCACCCACACGGTGCACAGAACTCCTCCTGATGGCGAGACAGAAGACGCAACATTTCTTCTAGGGGGCTCGTGAGGGGCGAGGCCTCTTGAGGAGTTGGACCCTCGAATGCCGCTGAAACCACTGAGGTTGATTGCCACGTTATGTTAGCGACACACTGAGAGCATTTCAGGTTCATGGAACCCCGTGCAGTGCGCCACGAGAGAAGAAAACGCAGATGCTGCCTTGACAGGGTTAGATTGAATTGCCTCTGTCCCCCCTCCGGAAACTAACTTTCCCAGAGCCAGCACAGCTTCACGTCCCGAGCAACGTTTTCTGCTGTGTGCCAGGATACATGAAAGGAAACCTGGGGACGCTGGGAGACTCTGAGCTGTACGCGGCTTGCCAAAGCTTCTAGACCCTTCAGGGGTCAGTGTGGCCCTTCTGGAGAGTGACACAGCATGTTTCCTAATGGAAACCTAGTGTTACATTTCGGGGACTTTCTGCACAACCTTCCTCAGCCGCCTAGCTGGATGTCCTTGCCCAGAAGCGGCAGTTGCCAAGGAGTTCTTTCCCAGGAGCTCGTGAGACAGCATACCATGCAGAACCGCAGAGAAGGAGACCAGCCTTTCTCCGGGTTCTCAGAGGTTCGCTTTTCTGCCTTTGAGCCTCTGAACTCAGAGATCCAGTCAGCTCCCAATGATACTTTAGAACTGTAGTATTGAAGGTCTCTCTGCCATCAGCCCCCTGCTCAGCTCCCGTCTCCTAGGTGCATTCAGTGAAGTAGCATCCACTCTGCAGCCTCCCGCACCATGTTGTTTAGGAACGGCACATTTCCTCTTCGTAAAGAAATCTTTTCTTGCAGCCTGCCTGGCCCGAGCTCCTATTCCTTTTCCGAAGGCCGAGTTCGGCATAGCCCTGCAATGACCCCTTCCCTCAAGGCCGGACACATCTCTGAAAGACTATACTCCATGGGTCCCCATTCATTACATCTTACCTCCCATGAAACACAAAGGAGTTGTAGCGTGATGGGAGGAAACAACGGCCTCCTTCTCCTTCTCGGAATACCCCGTTGCCCAAGGTTACGGGCCTTGTCCAGAAGCAACAGTTGCCCAGGATTTCTTTGCTTTGAGCTCGTGAGACAGCATATCATGTAGGACCGCCGAGAAGGAGACCTGCCTCTCTCTGGTTTGGAAGAGGTTAGCTTTTCTACTCAGCCTTGGAGCACAAAGACCCAGCCAATTCCCAAGGACAGTTTCGAAGGTTACTGGTGCAGGTCTCTCTGCGCTTAGCCCACCGTTCAGCTACAGTCTGTAAAGTGCATTCAGGGAAGAGCAAGAAAGTCTCCAACGCCCCGCGTCTTGTGGGGAAGGAACAGCACATTCTCTCCTCAGTGAAGACGTCCTTTCTTGCAGACTGCCAGGCTGGGACTCCTCTTCCGTCTCAGACCACCGAGTTTGGCATAGCGTTGAAATGACCCCTTCCCTCAACGCCGTAGGCATCTCTTCAAGAACATAAACCCTGTGTGCCCATTCGTTATACCTCACCGCCCTAAGAAACACCGAAGAGCTGTGGCTGGATGGTAGGAAACAGTGGCCGTAGTGTCCTTCGATCAATATCCCGTTCCAAAGGCCCCCCCGTGAAAATCTCTTGCTTTCGAGGGCCTAGGGCATTCCAAGGGCTGCCAAACACAGCTCAAGGAGGCGAAATAAGAGAAGCAGAACTTGCTCCTGAGAAACTCGTACATACACTGAACCCAAAGCGTGCCTCTTCGTGGAGACCGAAGGCCTCCCCAGCTCAGATTCTGGGCCCTGGAACGCAGTGCTAACCGCTGCCTTCAAGGAGAGGTAGGCAAGGAATGTTTTCACGTCTCGCCTGCCTCTCAGGGCCTGTTCAGCTTGAGTGGAAAATATCCACAGCCTGCCCGAACGTCCTGCCGAGCAGCGAGTTGTACTGGAGTGTAGCAAACGCTTCCAAGTTGTCTGAGGGGAAAGAGGCCATTGCTGTGGTGTGAACGGCCTTCTCTGCCACTCTTTCGGAGCACAGTGCTCTCTGGGCAGGCAGGCTAGTTCCTAGAGCAGAAGCATTTGAACAGACGTCTGCCCTGGTATACTTCCTACATCCGCACATCGAGTGCATCTTTCCTACGCTCCAGGCACCCACACGGTGCACAGAACTCCTCCTGATGGCGAGACAGAAGACGCAACATTTCTTCTAGGGGGCTCGTGAGGGGCGAGGCCTCTTGAGGAGTTGGACCCTCGAATGCCGCTGAAACCACTGAGGTTGATTGCCACGTTATGTTAGCGACACACTGAGAGCATTTCAGGTTCATGGAACCCCGTGCAGTGCGCCACGAGAGAAGAAAACGCAGATGCTGCCTTGACAGGGTTAGATTGAATTGCCTCTGTCCCCCCTCCGGAAACTAACTTTCCCAGAGCCAGCACAGCTTCACGTCCCGAGCAACGTTTTCTGCTGTGTGCCAGGATACATGAAAGGAAACCTGGGGACGCTGGGAGACTCTGAGCTGTACGCGGCTTGCCAAAGCTTCTAGACCCTTCAGGGGTCAGTGTGGCCCTTCTGGAGAGTGACACAGCATGTTTCCTAATGGAAACCTAGTGTTACATTTCGGGGACTTTCTGCACAACCTTCCTCAGCCGCCTAGCTGGATGTCCTTGCCCAGAAGCGGCAGTTGCCAAGGAGTTCTTTCCCAGGAGCTCGTGAGACAGCATACCATGCAGAACCGCAGAGAAGGAGACCAGCCTTTCTCCGGGTTCTCAGAGGTTCGCTTTTCTGCCTTTGAGCCTCTGAACTCAGAGATCCAGTCAGCTCCCAATGATACTTTAGAACTGTAGTATTGAAGGTCTCTCTGCCATCAGCCCCCTGCTCAGCTCCCGTCTCCTAGGTGCATTCAGTGAAGTAGCATCCACTCTGCAGCCTCCCGCACCATGTTGTTTAGGAACGGCACATTTCCTCTTCGTAAAGAAATCTTTTCTTGCAGCCTGCCTGGCCCGAGCTCCTATTCCTTTTCCGAAGGCCGAGTTCGGCATAGCCCTGCAATGACCCCTTCCCTCAAGGCCGGACACATCTCTGAAAGACTATACTCCATGGGTCCCCATTCATTACATCTTACCTCCCATGAAACACAAAGGAGTTGTAGCGTGATGGGAGGAAACAACGGCCTCCTTCTCCTTCTCGGAATACCCCGTTGCCCAAGGTTACGGGCCTTGTCCAGAAGCAACAGTTGCCCAGGATTTCTTTGCTTTGAGCTCGTGAGACAGCATATCATGTAGGACCGCCGAGAAGGAGACCTGCCTCTCTCTGGTTTGGAAGAGGTTAGCTTTTCTACTCAGCCTTGGAGCACAAAGACCCAGCCAATTCCCAAGGACAGTTTCGAAGGTTACTGGTGCAGGTCTCTCTGCGCTTAGCCCACCGTTCAGCTACAGTCTGTAAAGTGCATTCAGGGAAGAGCAAGAAAGTCTCCAACGCCCCGCGTCTTGTGGGGAAGGAACAGCACATTCTCTCCTCAGTGAAGACGTCCTTTCTTGCAGACTGCCAGGCTGGGACTCCTCTTCCGTCTCAGACCACCGAGTTTGGCATAGCGTTGAAATGACCCCTTCCCTCAACGCCGTAGGCATCTCTTCAAGAACATAAACCCTGTGTGCCCATTCGTTATACCTCACCGCCCTAAGAAACACCGAAGAGCTGTGGCTGGATGGTAGGAAACAGTGGCCGTAGTGTCCTTCGATCAATATCCCGTTCCAAAGGCCCCCCCGTGAAAATCTCTTGCTTTCGAGGGCCTAGGGCATTCCAAGGGCTGCCAAACACAGCTCAAGGAGGCGAAATAAGAGAAGCAGAACTTGCTCCTGAGAAACTCGTACATACACTGAACCCAAAGCGTGCCTCTTCGTGGAGACCGAAGGCCTCCCCAGCTCAGATTCTGGGCCCTGGAACACAGTGCTAACCGCTGCCTTCAAGGAGAGGTAGGCAAGGAATGTTTTCACGTCTCGCCTGCCTCTCAGGGCCTGTTCAGCTTGAGTGGAAAATATCCACAGCCTGCCCGAACGTCCTGCCGAGCAGCGAGTTGTACTGGAGTGTAGCAAACGCTTCCAAGTTGTCTGAGGGGAAAGAGGCCATTGCTGTGGTGTGAACGGCCTTCTCTGCCACTCTTTCGGAGCACAGTGCTCTCTGGGCAGGCAGGCTAGTTCCTAGAGCAGAAGCATTTGAACAGACGTCTGCCCTGGTATACTTCCTACATCCGCACATCGAGTGCATCTTTCCTACGCTCCAGGCACCCACACGGTGCACAGAACTCCTCCTGATGGCGAGACAGAAGACGCAACATTTCTTCTAGGGGGCTCGTGAGGGGCGAGGCCTCTTGAGGAGTTGGACCCTCGAATGCCGCTGAAACCACTGAGGTTGATTGCCACGTTATGTTAGCGACACACTGAGAGCATTTCAGGTTCATGGAACCCCGTGCAGTGCGCCACGAGAGAAGAAAACGCAGATGCTGCCTTGACAGGGTTAGATTGAATTGCCTCTGTCCCCCCTCCGGAAACTAACTTTCCCAGAGCCAGCACAGCTTCACGTCCCGAGCAACGTTTTCTGCTGTGTGCCAGGATACATGAAAGGAAACCTGGGGACGCTGGGAGACTCTGAGCTGTACGCGGCTTGCCAAAGCTTCTAGACCCTTCAGGGGTCAGTGTGGCCCTTCTGGAGAGTGACACAGCATGTTTCCTAATGGAAACCTAGTGTTACATTTCGGGGACTTTCTGCACAACCTTCCTCAGCCGCCTAGCTGGATGTCCTTGCCCAGAAGCGGCAGTTGCCAAGGAGTTCTTTCCCAGGAGCTCGTGAGACAGCATACCATGCAGAACCGCAGAGAAGGAGACCAGCCTTTCTCCGGGTTCTCAGAGGTTCGCTTTTCTGCCTTTGAGCCTCTGAACTCAGAGATCCAGTCAGCTCCCAATGATACTTTAGAACTGTAGTATTGAAGGTCTCTCTGCCATCAGCCCCCTGCTCAGCTCCCGTCTCCTAGGTGCATTCAGTGAAGTAGCATCCACTCTGCAGCCTCCCGCACCATGTTGTTTAGGAACGGCACATTTCCTCTTCGTAAAGAAATCTTTTCTTGCAGCCTGCCTGGCCCGAGCTCCTATTCCTTTTCCGAAGGCCGAGTTCGGCATAGCCCTGCAATGACCCCTTCCCTCAAGGCCGGACACATCTCTGAAAGACTATACTCCATGGGTCCCCATTCATTACATCTTACCTCCCATGAAACACAAAGGAGTTGTAGCGTGATGGGAGGAAACAACGGCCTCCTTCTCCTTCTCGGAATACCCCGTTGCCCAAGGTTACGGGCCTTGTCCAGAAGCAACAGTTGCCCAGGATTTCTTTGCTTTGAGCTCGTGAGACAGCATATCATGTAGGACCGCCGAGAAGGAGACCTGCCTCTCTCTGGTTTGGAAGAGGTTAGCTTTTCTACTCAGCCTTGGAGCACAAAGACCCAGCCAATTCCCAAGGACAGTTTCGAAGGTTACTGGTGCAGGTCTCTCTGCGCTTAGCCCACCGTTCAGCTACAGTCTGTAAAGTGCATTCAGGGAAGAGCAAGAAAGTCTCCAACGCCCCGCGTCTTGTGGGGAAGGAACAGCACATTCTCTCCTCAGTGAAGACGTCCTTTCTTGCAGACTGCCAGGCTGGGACTCCTCTTCCGTCTCAGACCACCGAGTTTGGCATAGCGTTGAAATGACCCCTTCCCTCAACGCCGTAGGCATCTCTTCAACAACATAAACCCTGTGTGCCCATTCGTTATACCTCACCGCCCTAAGAAACACCGAAGAGCTGTGGCTGGATGGTAGGAAACAGTGGCCGTAGTGTCCTTCGATCAATATCCCGTTCCAAAGGCCCCCCCGTGAAAATCTCTTGCTTTCGAGGGCCTAGGGCATTCCAAGGGCTGCCAAACACAGCTCAAGGAGGCGAAATAAGAGAAGCAGAACTTGCTCCTGAGAAACTCGTACATACACTGAACCCAAAGCGTGCCTCTTCGTGGAGACCGAAGGCCTCCCCAGCTCAGATTCTGGGCCCTGGAACACAGTGCTAACCGCTGCCTTCAAGGAGAGGTAGGCAAGGAATGTTTTCACGTCTCGCCTGCCTCTCAGGGCCTGTTCAGCTTGAGTGGAAAATATCCACAGCCTGCCCGAACGTCCTGCCGAGCAGCGAGTTGTACTGGAGTGTAGCAAACGCTTCCAAGTTGTCTGAGGGGAAAGAGGCCATTGCTGTGGTGTGAACGGCCTTCTCTGCCACTCTTTCGGAGCACAGTGCTCTCTGGGCAGGCAGGCTAGTTCCTAGAGCAGAAGCATTTGAACAGACGTCTGCCCTGGTATACTTCCTACATCCGCACATCGAGTGCATCTTTCCTACGCTCCAGGCACCCACACGGTGCACAGAACTCCTCCTGATGGCGAGACAGAAGACGCAACATTTCTTCTAGGGGGCTCGTGAGGGGCGAGGCCTCTTGAGGAGTTGGACCCTCGAATGCCGCTGAAACCACTGAGGTTGATTGCCACGTTATGTTAGCGACACACTGAGAGCATTTCAGGTTCATGGAACCCCGTGCAGTGCGCCACGAGAGAAGAAAACGCAGATGCTGCCTTGACAGGGTTAGATTGAATTGCCTCTGTCCCCCCTCCGGAAACTAACTTTCCCAGAGCCAGCACAGCTTCACGTCCCGAGCAACGTTTTCTGCTGTGTGCCAGGATACATGAAAGGAAACCTGGGGACGCTGGGAGACTCTGAGCTGTACGCGGCTTGCCAAAGCTTCTAGACCCTTCAGGGGTCAGTGTGGCCCTTCTGGAGAGTGACACAGCATGTTTCCTAATGGAAACCTAGTGTTACATTTCGGGGACTTTCTGCACAACCTTCCTCAGCCGCCTAGCTGGATGTCCTTGCCCAGAAGCGGCAGTTGCCAAGGAGTTCTTTCCCAGGAGCTCGTGAGACAGCATACCATGCAGAACCGCAGAGAAGGAGACCAGCCTTTCTCCGGGTTCTCAGAGGTTCGCTTTTCTGCCTTTGAGCCTCTGAACTCAGAGATCCAGTCAGCTCCCAATGATACTTTAGAACTGTAGTATTGAAGGTCTCTCTGCCATCAGCCCCCTGCTCAGCTCCCGTCTCCTAGGTGCATTCAGTGAAGTAGCATCCACTCTGCAGCCTCCCGCACCATGTTGTTTAGGAACGGCACATTTCCTCTTCGTAAAGAAATCTTTTCTTGCAGCCTGCCTGGCCCGAGCTCCTATTCCTTTTCCGAAGGCCGAGTTCGGCATAGCCCTGCAATGACCCCTTCCCTCAAGGCCGGACACATCTCTGAAAGACTATACTCCATGGGTCCCCATTCATTACATCTTACCTCCCATGAAACACAAAGGAGTTGTAGCGTGATGGGAGGAAACAACGGCCTCCTTCTCCTTCTCGGAATACCCCGTTGCCCAAGGTTACGGGCCTTGTCCAGAAGCAACAGTTGCCCAGGATTTCTTTGCTTTGAGCTCGTGAGACAGCATATCATGTAGGACCGCCGAGAAGGAGACCTGCCTCTCTCTGGTTTGGAAGAGGTTAGCTTTTCTACTCAGCCTTGGAGCACAAAGACCCAGCCAATTCCCAAGGACAGTTTCGAAGGTTACTGGTGCAGGTCTCTCTGCGCTTAGCCCACCGTTCAGCTACAGTCTGTAAAGTGCATTCAGGGAAGAGCAAGAAAGTCTCCAACGCCCCGCGTCTTGTGGGGAAGGAACAGCACATTCTCTCCTCAGTGAAGACGTCCTTTCTTGCAGACTGCCAGGCTGGGACTCCTCTTCCGTCTCAGACCACCGAGTTTGGCATAGCGTTGAAATGACCCCTTCCCTCAACGCCGTAGGCATCTCTTCAACAACATAAACCCTGTGTGCCCATTCGTTATACCTCACCGCCCTAAGAAACACCGAAGAGCTGTGGCTGGATGGTAGGAAACAGTGGCCGTAGTGTCCTTCGATCAATATCCCGTTCCAAAGGCCCCCCCGTGAAAATCTCTTGCTTTCGAGGGCCTAGGGCATTCCAAGGGCTGCCAAACACAGCTCAAGGAGGCGAAATAAGAGAAGCAGAACTTGCTCCTGAGAAACTCGTACATACACTGAACCCAAAGCGTGCCTCTTCGTGGAGACCGAAGGCCTCCCCAGCTCAGATTCTGGGCCCTGGAACACAGTGCTAACCGCTGCCTTCAAGGAGAGGTAGGCAAGGAATGTTTTCACGTCTCGCCTGCCTCTCAGGGCCTGTTCAGCTTGAGTGGAAAATATCCACAGCCTGCCCGAACGTCCTGCCGAGCAGCGAGTTGTACTGGAGTGTAGCAAACGCTTCCAAGTTGTCTGAGGGGAAAGAGGCCATTGCTGTGGTGTGAACGGCCTTCTCTGCCACTCTTTCGGAGCACAGTGCTCTCTGGGCAGGCAGGCTAGTTCCTAGAGCAGAAGCATTTGAACAGACGTCTGCCCTGGTATACTTCCTACATCCGCACATCGAGTGCATCTTTCCTACGCTCCAGGCACCCACACGGTGCACAGAACTCCTCCTGATGGCGAGACAGAAGACGCAACATTTCTTCTAGGGGGCTCGTGAGGGGCGAGGCCTCTTGAGGAGTTGGACCCTCGAATGCCGCTGAAACCACTGAGGTTGATTGCCACGTTATGTTAGCGACACACTGAGAGCATTTCAGGTTCATGGAACCCCGTGCAGTGCGCCACGAGAGAAGAAAACGCAGATGCTGCCTTGACAGGGTTAGATTGAATTGCCTCTGTCCCCCCTCCGGAAACTAACTTTCCCAGAGCCAGCACAGCTTCACGTCCCGAGCAACGTTTTCTGCTGTGTGCCAGGATACATGAAAGGAAACCTGGGGACGCTGGGAGACTCTGAGCTGTACGCGGCTTGCCAAAGCTTCTAGACCCTTCAGGGGTCAGTGTGGCCCTTCTGGAGAGTGACACAGCATGTTTCCTAATGGAAACCTAGTGTTACATTTCGGGGACTTTCTGCACAACCTTCCTCAGCCGCCTAGCTGGATGTCCTTGCCCAGAAGCGGCAGTTGCCAAGGAGTTCTTTCCCAGGAGCTCGTGAGACAGCATACCATGCAGAACCGCAGAGAAGGAGACCAGCCTTTCTCCGGGTTCTCAGAGGTTCGCTTTTCTGCCTTTGAGCCTCTGAACTCAGAGATCCAGTCAGCTCCCAATGATACTTTAGAACTGTAGTATTGAAGGTCTCTCTGCCATCAGCCCCCTGCTCAGCTCCCGTCTCCTAGGTGCATTCAGTGAAGTAGCATCCACTCTGCAGCCTCCCGCACCATGTTGTTTAGGAACGGCACATTTCCTCTTCGTAAAGAAATCTTTTCTTGCAGCCTGCCTGGCCCGAGCTCCTATTCCTTTTCCGAAGGCCGAGTTCGGCATAGCCCTGCAATGACCCCTTCCCTCAAGGCCGGACACATCTCTGAAAGACTATACTCCATGGGTCCCCATTCATTACATCTTACCTCCCATGAAACACAAAGGAGTTGTAGCGTGATGGGAGGAAACAACGGCCTCCTTCTCCTTCTCGGAATACCCCGTTGCCCAAGGTTACGGGCCTTGTCCAGAAGCAACAGTTGCCCAGGATTTCTTTGCTTTGAGCTCGTGAGACAGCATATCATGTAGGACCGCCGAGAAGGAGACCTGCCTCTCTCTGGTTTGGAAGAGGTTAGCTTTTCTACTCAGCCTTGGAGCACAAAGACCCAGCCAATTCCCAAGGACAGTTTCGAAGGTTACTGGTGCAGGTCTCTCTGCGCTTAGCCCACCGTTCAGCTACAGTCTGTAAAGTGCATTCAGGGAAGAGCAAGAAAGTCTCCAACGCCCCGCGTCTTGTGGGGAAGGAACAGCACATTCTCTCCTCAGTGAAGACGTCCTTTCTTGCAGACTGCCAGGCTGGGACTCCTCTTCCGTCTCAGACCACCGAGTTTGGCATAGCGTTGAAATGACCCCTTCCCTCAACGCCGTAGGCATCTCTTCAAGAACATAAACCCTGTGTGCCCATTCGTTATACCTCACCGCCCTAAGAAACACCGAAGAGCTGTGGCTGGATGGTAGGAAACAGTGGCCGTAGTGTCCTTCGATCAATATCCCGTTCCAAAGGCCCCCCCGTGAAAATCTCTTGCTTTCGAGGGCCTAGGGCATTCCAAGGGCTGCCAAACACAGCTCAAGGAGGCGAAATAAGAGAAGCAGAACTTGCTCCTGAGAAACTCGTACATACACTGAACCCAAAGCGTGCCTCTTCGTGGAGACCGAAGGCCTCCCCAGCTCAGATTCTGGGCCCTGGAACACAGTGCTAACCGCTGCCTTCAAGGAGAGGTAGGCAAGGAATGTTTTCACGTCTCGCCTGCCTCTCAGGGCCTGTTCAGCTTGAGTGGAAAATATCCACAGCCTGCCCGAACGTCCTGCCGAGCAGCGAGTTGTACTGGAGTGTAGCAAACGCTTCCAAGTTGTCTGAGGGGAAAGAGGCCATTGCTGTGGTGTGAACGGCCTTCTCTGCCACTCTTTCGGAGCACAGTGCTCTCTGGGCAGGCAGGCTAGTTCCTAGAGCAGAAGCATTTGAACAGACGTCTGCCCTGGTATACTTCCTACATCCGCACATCGAGTGCATCTTTCCTACGCTCCAGGCACCCACACGGTGCACAGAACTCCTCCTGATGGCGAGACAGAAGACGCAACATTTCTTCTAGGGGGCTCGTGAGGGGCGAGGCCTCTTGAGGAGTTGGACCCTCGAATGCCGCTGAAACCACTGAGGTTGATTGCCACGTTATGTTAGCGACACACTGAGAGCATTTCAGGTTCATGGAACCCCGTGCAGTGCGCCACGAGAGAAGAAAACGCAGATGCTGCCTTGACAGGGTTAGATTGAATTGCCTCTGTCCCCCCTCCGGAAACTAACTTTCCCAGAGCCAGCACAGCTTCACGTCCCGAGCAACGTTTTCTGCTGTGTGCCAGGATACATGAAAGGAAACCTGGGGACGCTGGGAGACTCTGAGCTGTACGCGGCTTGCCAAAGCTTCTAGACCCTTCAGGGGTCAGTGTGGCCCTTCTGGAGAGTGACACAGCATGTTTCCTAATGGAAACCTAGTGTTACATTTCGGGGACTTTCTGCACAACCTTCCTCAGCCGCCTAGCTGGATGTCCTTGCCCAGAAGCGGCAGTTGCCAAGGAGTTCTTTCCCAGGAGCTCGTGAGACAGCATACCATGCAGAACCGCAGAGAAGGAGACCAGCCTTTCTCCGGGTTCTCAGAGGTTCGCTTTTCTGCCTTTGAGCCTCTGAAGTCAGAGATCCAGTCAGCTCCCAATGATACTTTAGAACTGTAGTATTGAAGGTCTCTCTGCCATCAGCCCCCTGCTCAGCTCCCGTCTCCTAGGTGCATTCAGTGAAGTAGCATCCACTCTGCAGCCTCCCGCACCATGTTGTTTAGGAACGGCACATTTCCTCTTCGTAAAGAAATCTTTTCTTGCAGCCTGCCTGGCCCGAGCTCCTATTCCTTTTCCGAAGGCCGAGTTCGGCATAGCCCTGCAATGACCCCTTCCCTCAAGGCCGGACACATCTCTGAAAGACTATACTCCATGGGTCCCCATTCATTACATCTTACCTCCCATGAAACACAAAGGAGTTGTAGCGTGATGGGAGGAAACAACGGCCTCCTTCTCCTTCTCGGAATACCCCGTTGCCCAAGGTTACGGGCCTTGTCCAGAAGCAACAGTTGCCCAGGATTTCTTTGCTTTGAGCTCGTGAGACAGCATATCATGTAGGACCGCCGAGAAGGAGACCTGCCTCTCTCTGGTTTGGAAGAGGTTAGCTTTTCTACTCAGCCTTGGAGCACAAAGACCCAGCCAATTCCCAAGGACAGTTTCGAAGGTTACTGGTGCAGGTCTCTCTGCGCTTAGCCCACCGTTCAGCTACAGTCTGTAAAGTGCATTCAGGGAAGAGCAAGAAAGTCTCCAACGCCCCGCGTCTTGTGGGGAAGGAACAGCACATTCTCTCCTCAGTGAAGACGTCCTTTCTTGCAGACTGCCAGGCTGGGACTCCTCTTCCGTCTCAGACCACCGAGTTTGGCATAGCGTTGAAATGACCCCTTCCCTCAACGCCGTAGGCATCTCTTCAACAACATAAACCCTGTGTGCCCATTCGTTATACCTCACCGCCCTAAGAAACACCGAAGAGCTGTGGCTGGATGGTAGGAAACAGTGGCCGTAGTGTCCTTCGATCAATATCCCGTTCCAAAGGCCCCCCCGTGAAAATCTCTTGCTTTCGAGGGCCTAGGGCATTCCAAGGGCTGCCAAACACAGCTCAAGGAGGCGAAATAAGAGAAGCAGAACTTGCTCCTGAGAAACTCGTACATACACTGAACCCAAAGCGTGCCTCTTCGTGGAGACCGAAGGCCTCCCCAGCTCAGATTCTGGGCCCTGGAACACAGTGCTAACCGCTGCCTTCAAGGAGAGGTAGGCAAGGAATGTTTTCACGTCTCGCCTGCCTCTCAGGGCCTGTTCAGCTTGAGTGGAAAATATCCACAGCCTGCCCGAACGTCCTGCCGAGCAGCGAGTTGTACTGGAGTGTAGCAAACGCTTCCAAGTTGTCTGAGGGGAAAGAGGCCATTGCTGTGGTGTGAACGGCCTTCTCTGCCACTCTTTCGGAGCACAGTGCTCTCTGGGCAGGCAGGCTAGTTCCTAGAGCAGAAGCATTTGAACAGACGTCTGCCCTGGTATACTTCCTACATCCGCACATCGAGTGCATCTTTCCTACGCTCCAGGCACCCACACGGTGCACAGAACTCCTCCTGATGGCGAGACAGAAGACGCAACATTTCTTCTAGGGGGCTCGTGAGGGGCGAGGCCTCTTGAGGAGTTGGACCCTCGAATGCCGCTGAAACCACTGAGGTTGATTGCCACGTTATGTTAGCGACACACTGAGAGCATTTCAGGTTCATGGAACCCCGTGCAGTGCGCCACGAGAGAAGAAAACGCAGATGCTGCCTTGACAGGGTTAGATTGAATTGCCTCTGTCCCCCCTCCGGAAACTAACTTTCCCAGAGCCAGCACAGCTTCACGTCCCGAGCAACGTTTTCTGCTGTGTGCCAGGATACATGAAAGGAAACCTGGGGACGCTGGGAGACTCTGAGCTGTACGCGGCTTGCCAAAGCTTCTAGACCCTTCAGGGGTCAGTGTGGCCCTTCTGGAGAGTGACACAGCATGTTTCCTAATGGAAACCTAGTGTTACATTTCGGGGACTTTCTGCACAACCTTCCTCAGCCGCCTAGCTGGATGTCCTTGCCCAGAAGCGGCAGTTGCCAAGGAGTTCTTTCCCAGGAGCTCGTGAGACAGCATACCATGCAGAACCGCAGAGAAGGAGACCAGCCTTTCTCCGGGTTCTCAGAGGTTCGCTTTTCTGCCTTTGAGCCTCTGAAGTCAGAGATCCAGTCAGCTCCCAATGATACTTTAGAACTGTAGTATTGAAGGTCTCTCTGCCATCAGCCCCCTGCTCAGCTCCCGTCTCCTAGGTGCATTCAGTGAAGTAGCATCCACTCTGCAGCCTCCCGCACCATGTTGTTTAGGAACGGCACATTTCCTCTTCGTAAAGAAATCTTTTCTTGCAGCCTGCCTGGCCCGAGCTCCTATTCCTTTTCCGAAGGCCGAGTTCGGCATAGCCCTGCAATGACCCCTTCCCTCAAGGCCGGACACATCTCTGAAAGACTATACTCCATGGGTCCCCATTCATTACATCTTACCTCCCATGAAACACAAAGGAGTTGTAGCGTGATGGGAGGAAACAACGGCCTCCTTCTCCTTCTCGGAATACCCCGTTGCCCAAGGTTACGGGCCTTGTCCAGAAGCAACAGTTGCCCAGGATTTCTTTGCTTTGAGCTCGTGAGACAGCATATCATGTAGGACCGCCGAGAAGGAGACCTGCCTCTCTCTGGTTTGGAAGAGGTTAGCTTTTCTACTCAGCCTTGGAGCACAAAGACCCAGCCAATTCCCAAGGACAGTTTCGAAGGTTACTGGTGCAGGTCTCTCTGCGCTTAGCCCACCGTTCAGCTACAGTCTGTAAAGTGCATTCAGGGAAGAGCAAGAAAGTCTCCAACGCCCCGCGTCTTGTGGGGAAGGAACAGCACATTCTCTCCTCAGTGAAGACGTCCTTTCTTGCAGACTGCCAGGCTGGGACTCCTCTTCCGTCTCAGACCACCGAGTTTGGCATAGCGTTGAAATGACCCCTTCCCTCAACGCCGTACGCATCTCTTCAAGAACATAAACCCTGTGTGCCCATTCGTTATACCTCACCGCCCTAAGAAACACCGAAGAGCTGTGGCTGGATGGTAGGAAACAGTGGCCGTAGTGTCCTTCGATCAATATCCCGTTCCAAAGGCCCCCCCGTGAAAATCTCTTGCTTTCGAGGGCCTAGGGCATTCCAAGGGCTGCCAAACACAGCTCAAGGAGGCGAAATAAGAGAAGCAGAACTTGCTCCTGAGAAACTCGTACATACACTGAACCCAAAGCGTGCCTCTTCGTGGAGACCGAAGGCCTCCCCAGCTCAGATTCTGGGCCCTGGAACACAGTGCTAACCGCTGCCTTCAAGGAGAGGTAGGCAAGGAATGTTTTCACGTCTCGCCTGCCTCTCAGGGCCTGTTCAGCTTGAGTGGAAAATATCCACAGCCTGCCCGAACGTCCTGCCGAGCAGCGAGTTGTACTGGAGTGTAGCAAACGCTTCCAAGTTGTCTGAGGGGAAAGAGGCCATTGCTGTGGTGTGAACGGCCTTCTCTGCCACTCTTTCGGAGCACAGTGCTCTCTGGGCAGGCAGGCTAGTTCCTAGAGCAGAAGCATTTGAACAGACGTCTGCCCTGGTATACTTCCTACATCCGCACATCGAGTGCATCTTTCCTACGCTCCAGGCACCCACACGGTGCACAGAACTCCTCCTGATGGCGAGACAGAAGACGCAACATTTCTTCTAGGGGGCTCGTGAGGGGCGAGGCCTCTTGAGGAGTTGGACCCTCGAATGCCGCTGAAACCACTGAGGTTGATTGCCACGTTATGTTAGCGACACACTGAGAGCATTTCAGGTTCATGGAACCCCGTGCAGTGCGCCACGAGAGAAGAAAACGCAGATGCTGCCTTGACAGGGTTAGATTGAATTGCCTCTGTCCCCCCTCCGGAAACTAACTTTCCCAGAGCCAGCACAGCTTCACGTCCCGAGCAACGTTTTCTGCTGTGTGCCAGGATACATGAAAGGAAACCTGGGGACGCTGGGAGACTCTGAGCTGTACGCGGCTTGCCAAAGCTTCTAGACCCTTCAGGGGTCAGTGTGGCCCTTCTGGAGAGTGACACAGCATGTTTCCTAATGGAAACCTAGTGTTACATTTCGGGGACTTTCTGCACAACCTTCCTCAGCCGCCTAGCTGGATGTCCTTGCCCAGAAGCGGCAGTTGCCAAGGAGTTCTTTCCCAGGAGCTCGTGAGACAGCATACCATGCAGAACCGCAGAGAAGGAGACCAGCCTTTCTCCGGGTTCTCAGAGGTTCGCTTTTCTGCCTTTGAGCCTCTGAAGTCAGAGATCCAGTCAGCTCCCAATGATACTTTAGAACTGTAGTATTGAAGGTCTCTCTGCCATCAGCCCCCTGCTCAGCTCCCGTCTCCTAGGTGCATTCAGTGAAGTAGCATCCACTCTGCAGCCTCCCGCACCATGTTGTTTAGGAACGGCACATTTCCTCTTCGTAAAGAAATCTTTTCTTGCAGCCTGCCTGGCCCGAGCTCCTATTCCTTTTCCGAAGGCCGAGTTCGGCATAGCCCTGCAATGACCCCTTCCCTCAAGGCCGGACACATCTCTGAAAGACTATACTCCATGGGTCCCCATTCATTACATCTTACCTCCCATGAAACACAAAGGAGTTGTAGCGTGATGGGAGGAAACAACGGCCTCCTTCTCCTTCTCGGAATACCCCGTTGCCCAAGGTTACGGGCCTTGTCCAGAAGCAACAGTTGCCCAGGATTTCTTTGCTTTGAGCTCGTGAGACAGCATATCATGTAGGACCGCCGAGAAGGAGACCTGCCTCTCTCTGGTTTGGAAGAGGTTAGCTTTTCTACTCAGCCTTGGAGCACAAAGACCCAGCCAATTCCCAAGGACAGTTTCGAAGGTTACTGGTGCAGGTCTCTCTGCGCTTAGCCCACCGTTCAGCTACAGTCTGTAAAGTGCATTCAGGGAAGAGCAAGAAAGTCTCCAACGCCCCGCGTCTTGTGGGGAAGGAACAGCACATTCTCTCCTCAGTGAAGACGTCCTTTCTTGCAGACTGCCAGGCTGGGACTCCTCTTCCGTCTCAGACCACCGAGTTTGGCATAGCGTTGAAATGACCCCTTCCCTCAACGCCGTACGCATCTCTTCAAGAACATAAACCCTGTGTGCCCATTCGTTATACCTCACCGCCCTAAGAAACACCGAAGAGCTGTGGCTGGATGGTAGGAAACAGTGGCCGTAGTGTCCTTCGATCAATATCCCGTTCCAAAGGCCCCCCCGTGAAAATCTCTTGCTTTCGAGGGCCTAGGGCATTCCAAGGGCTGCCAAACACAGCTCAAGGAGGCGAAATAAGAGAAGCAGAACTTGCTCCTGAGAAACTCGTACATACACTGAACCCAAAGCGTGCCTCTTCGTGGAGACCGAAGGCCTCCCCAGCTCAGATTCTGGGCCCTGGAACACAGTGCTAACCGCTGCCTTCAAGGAGAGGTAGGCAAGGAATGTTTTCACGTCTCGCCTGCCTCTCAGGGCCTGTTCAGCTTGAGTGGAAAATATCCACAGCCTGCCCGAACGTCCTGCCGAGCAGCGAGTTGTACTGGAGTGTAGCAAACGCTTCCAAGTTGTCTGAGGGGAAAGAGGCCATTGCTGTGGTGTGAACGGCCTTCTCTGCCACTCTTTCGGAGCACAGTGCTCTCTGGGCAGGCAGGCTAGTTCCTAGAGCAGAAGCATTTGAACAGACGTCTGCCCTGGTATACTTCCTACATCCGCACATCGAGTGCATCTTTCCTACGCTCCAGGCACCCACACGGTGCACAGAACTCCTCCTGATGGCGAGACAGAAGACGCAACATTTCTTCTAGGGGGCTCGTGAGGGGCGAGGCCTCTTGAGGAGTTGGACCCTCGAATGCCGCTGAAACCACTGAGGTTGATTGCCACGTTATGTTAGCGACACACTGAGAGCATTTCAGGTTCATGGAACCCCGTGCAGTGCGCCACGAGAGAAGAAAACGCAGATGCTGCCTTGACAGGGTTAGATTGAATTGCCTCTGTCCCCCCTCCGGAAACTAACTTTCCCAGAGCCAGCACAGCTTCACGTCCCGAGCAACGTTTTCTGCTGTGTGCCAGGATACATGAAAGGAAACCTGGGGACGCTGGGAGACTCTGAGCTGTACGCGGCTTGCCAAAGCTTCTAGACCCTTCAGGGGTCAGTGTGGCCCTTCTGGAGAGTGACACAGCATGTTTCCTAATGGAAACCTAGTGTTACATTTCGGGGACTTTCTGCACAACCTTCCTCAGCCGCCTAGCTGGATGTCCTTGCCCAGAAGCGGCAGTTGCCAAGGAGTTCTTTCCCAGGAGCTCGTGAGACAGCATACCATGCAGAACCGCAGAGAAGGAGACCAGCCTTTCTCCGGGTTCTCAGAGGTTCGCTTTTCTGCCTTTGAGCCTCTGAAGTCAGAGATCCAGTCAGCTCCCAATGATACTTTAGAACTGTAGTATTGAAGGTCTCTCTGCCATCAGCCCCCTGCTCAGCTCCCGTCTCCTAGGTGCATTCAGTGAAGTAGCATCCACTCTGCAGCCTCCCGCACCATGTTGTTTAGGAACGGCACATTTCCTCTTCGTAAAGAAATCTTTTCTTGCAGCCTGCCTGGCCCGAGCTCCTATTCCTTTTCCGAAGGCCGAGTTCGGCATAGCCCTGCAATGACCCCTTCCCTCAAGGCCGGACACATCTCTGAAAGACTATACTCCATGGGTCCCCATTCATTACATCTTACCTCCCATGAAACACAAAGGAGTTGTAGCGTGATGGGAGGAAACAACGGCCTCCTTCTCCTTCTCGGAATACCCCGTTGCCCAAGGTTACGGGCCTTGTCCAGAAGCAACAGTTGCCCAGGATTTCTTTGCTTTGAGCTCGTGAGACAGCATATCATGTAGGACCGCCGAGAAGGAGACCTGCCTCTCTCTGGTTTGGAAGAGGTTAGCTTTTCTACTCAGCCTTGGAGCACAAAGACCCAGCCAATTCCCAAGGACAGTTTCGAAGGTTACTGGTGCAGGTCTCTCTGCGCTTAGCCCACCGTTCAGCTACAGTCTGTAAAGTGCATTCAGGGAAGAGCAAGAAAGTCTCCAACGCCCCGCGTCTTGTGGGGAAGGAACAGCACATTCTCTCCTCAGTGAAGACGTCCTTTCTTGCAGACTGCCAGGCTGGGACTCCTCTTCCGTCTCAGACCACCGAGTTTGGCATAGCGTTGAAATGACCCCTTCCCTCAACGCCGTAGGCATCTCTTCAAGAACATAAACCCTGTGTGCCCATTCGTTATACCTCACCGCCCTAAGAAACACCGAAGAGCTGTGGCTGGATGGTAGGAAACAGTGGCCGTAGTGTCCTTCGATCAATATCCCGTTCCAAAGGCCCCCCCGTGAAAATCTCTTGCTTTCGAGGGCCTAGGGCATTCCAAGGGCTGCCAAACACAGCTCAAGGAGGCGAAATAAGAGAAGCAGAACTTGCTCCTGAGAAACTCGTACATACACTGAACCCAAAGCGTGCCTCTTCGTGGAGACCGAAGGCCTCCCCAGCTCAGATTCTGGGCCCTGGAACACAGTGCTAACCGCTGCCTTCAAGGAGAGGTAGGCAAGGAATGTTTTCACGTCTCGCCTGCCTCTCAGGGCCTGTTCAGCTTGAGTGGAAAATATCCACAGCCTGCCCGAACGTCCTGCCGAGCAGCGAGTTGTACTGGAGTGTAGCAAACGCTTCCAAGTTGTCTGAGGGGAAAGAGGCCATTGCTGTGGTGTGAACGGCCTTCTCTGCCACTCTTTCGGAGCACAGTGCTCTCTGGGCAGGCAGGCTAGTTCCTAGAGCAGAAGCATTTGAACAGACGTCTGCCCTGGTATACTTCCTACATCCGCACATCGAGTGCATCTTTCCTACGCTCCAGGCACCCACACGGTGCACAGAACTCCTCCTGATGGCGAGACAGAAGACGCAACATTTCTTCTAGGGGGCTCGTGAGGGGCGAGGCCTCTTGAGGAGTTGGACCCTCGAATGCCGCTGAAACCACTGAGGTTGATTGCCACGTTATGTTAGCGACACACTGAGAGCATTTCAGGTTCATGGAACCCCGTGCAGTGCGCCACGAGAGAAGAAAACGCAGATGCTGCCTTGACAGGGTTAGATTGAATTGCCTCTGTCCCCCCTCCGGAAACTAACTTTCCCAGAGCCAGCACAGCTTCACGTCCCGAGCAACGTTTTCTGCTGTGTGCCAGGATACATGAAAGGAAACCTGGGGACGCTGGGAGACTCTGAGCTGTACGCGGCTTGCCAAAGCTTCTAGACCCTTCAGGGGTCAGTGTGGCCCTTCTGGAGAGTGACACAGCATGTTTCCTAATGGAAACCTAGTGTTACATTTCGGGGACTTTCTGCACAACCTTCCTCAGCCGCCTAGCTGGATGTCCTTGCCCAGAAGCGGCAGTTGCCAAGGAGTTCTTTCCCAGGAGCTCGTGAGACAGCATACCATGCAGAACCGCAGAGAAGGAGACCAGCCTTTCTCCGGGTTCTCAGAGGTTCGCTTTTCTGCCTTTGAGCCTCTGAACTCAGAGATCCAGTCAGCTCCCAATGATACTTTAGAACTGTAGTATTGAAGGTCTCTCTGCCATCAGCCCCCTGCTCAGCTCCCGTCTCCTAGGTGCATTCAGTGAAGTAGCATCCACTCTGCAGCCTCCCGCACCATGTTGTTTAGGAACGGCACATTTCCTCTTCGTAAAGAAATCTTTTCTTGCAGCCTGCCTGGCCCGAGCTCCTATTCCTTTTCCGAAGGCCGAGTTCGGCATAGCCCTGCAATGACCCCTTCCCTCAAGGCCGGACACATCTCTGAAAGACTATACTCCATGGGTCCCCATTCATTACATCTTACCTCCCATGAAACACAAAGGAGTTGTAGCGTGATGGGAGGAAACAACGGCCTCCTTCTCCTTCTCGGAATACCCCGTTGCCCAAGGTTACGGGCCTTGTCCAGAAGCAACAGTTGCCCAGGATTTCTTTGCTTTGAGCTCGTGAGACAGCATATCATGTAGGACCGCCGAGAAGGAGACCTGCCTCTCTCTGGTTTGGAAGAGGTTAGCTTTTCTACTCAGCCTTGGAGCACAAAGACCCAGCCAATTCCCAAGGACAGTTTCGAAGGTTACTGGTGCAGGTCTCTCTGCGCTTAGCCCACCGTTCAGCTACAGTCTGTAAAGTGCATTCAGGGAAGAGCAAGAAAGTCTCCAACGCCCCGCGTCTTGTGGGGAAGGAACAGCACATTCTCTCCTCAGTGAAGACGTCCTTTCTTGCAGACTGCCAGGCTGGGACTCCTCTTCCGTCTCAGACCACCGAGTTTGGCATAGCGTTGAAATGACCCCT
The DNA here is from genome assembly GCF_965194805.1 of Balaenoptera borealis. Lineage (NCBI taxonomy): Eukaryota > Metazoa > Chordata > Mammalia > Artiodactyla > Balaenopteridae > Balaenoptera > Balaenoptera borealis. Next base: position 154,575 of record NW_028122893.1, read on the forward strand.
TCCCTCAACGCCGTAGGCATCTCTTCAAGAACATAAACCCTGTGTGCCCATTCGTTATACCTCACCGCCCTAAGAAACACCGAAGAGCTGTGGCTGGATGGTAGGAAACAGTGGCCGTAGTGTCCTTCGATCAATATCCCGTTCCAAAGGCCCCCCCGTGAAAATCTCTTGCTTTCGAGGGCCTAGGGCATTCCAAGGGCTGCCAAACACAGCTCAAGGAGGCGAAATAAGAGAAGCAGAACTTGCTCCTGAGAAACTCGTACATACACTGAACCCAAAGCGTGCCTCTTCGTGGAGACCGAAGGCCTCCCCAGCTCAGATTCTGGGCCCTGGAACACAGTGCTAACCGCTGCCTTCAAGGAGAGGTAGGCAAGGAATGTTTTCACGTCTCGCCTGCCTCTCAGGGCCTGTTCAGCTTGAGTGGAAAATATCCACAGCCTGCCCGAACGTCCTGCCGAGCAGCGAGTTGTACTGGAGTGTAGCAAACGCTTCCAAGTTGTCTGAGGGGAAAGAGGCCATTGCTGTGGTGTGAACGGCCTTCTCTGCCACTCTTTCGGAGCACAGTGCTCTCTGGGCAGGCAGGCTAGTTCCTAGAGCAGAAGCATTTGAACAGACGTCTGCCCTGGTATACTTCCTACATCCGCACATCGAGTGCATCTTTCCTACGCTCCAGGCACCCACACGGTGCACAGAACTCCTCCTGATGGCGAGACAGAAGACGCAACATTTCTTCTAGGGGGCTCGTGAGGGGCGAGGCCTCTTGAGGAGTTGGACCCTCGAATGCCGCTGAAACCACTGAGGTTGATTGCCACGTTATGTTAGCGACACACTGAGAGCATTTCAGGTTCATGGAACCCCGTGCAGTGCGCCACGAGAGAAGAAAACGCAGATGCTGCCTTGACAGGGTTAGATTGAATTGCCTCTGTCCCCCCTCCGGAAACTAACTTTCCCAGAGCCAGCACAGCTTCACGTCCCGAGCAACGTTTTCTGCTGTGTGCCAGGATACATGAAAGGAAACCTGGGGACGCTGGGAGACTCTGAGCTGTACGCGGCTTGCCAAAGCTTCTAGACCCTTCAGGGGTCAGTGTGGCCCTTCTGGAGAGTGACACAGCATGTTTCCTAATGGAAACCTAGTGTTACATTTCGGGGACTTTCTGCACAACCTTCCTCAGCCGCCTAGCTGGATGTCCTTGCCCAGAAGCGGCAGTTGCCAAGGAGTTCTTTCCCAGGAGCTCGTGAGACAGCATACCATGCAGAACCGCAGAGAAGGAGACCAGCCTTTCTCCGGGTTCTCAGAGGTTCGCTTTTCTGCCTTTGAGCCTCTGAAGTCAGAGATCCAGTCAGCTCCCAATGATACTTTAGAACTGTAGTATTGAAGGTCTCTCTGCCATCAGCCCCCTGCTCAGCTCCCGTCTCCTAGGTGCATTCAGTGAAGTAGCATCCACTCTGCAGCCTCCCGCACCATGTTGTTTAGGAACGGCACATTTCCTCTTCGTAAAGAAATCTTTTCTTGCAGCCTGCCTGGCCCGAGCTCCTATTCCTTTTCCGAAGGCCGAGTTCGGCATAGCCCTGCAATGACCCCTTCCCTCAAGGCCGGACACATCTCTGAAAGACTATACTCCATGGGTCCCCATTCATTACATCTTACCTCCCATGAAACACAAAGGAGTTGTAGCGTGATGGGAGGAAACAACGGCCTCCTTCTCCTTCTCGGAATACCCCGTTGCCCAAGGTTACGGGCCTTGTCCAGAAGCAACAGTTGCCCAGGATTTCTTTGCTTTGAGCTCGTGAGACAGCATATCATGTAGGACCGCCGAGAAGGAGACCTGCCTCTCTCTGGTTTGGAAGAGGTTAGCTTTTCTACTCAGCCTTGGAGCACAAAGACCCAGCCAATTCCCAAGGACAGTTTCGAAGGTTACTGGTGCAGGTCTCTCTGCGCTTAGCCCACCGTTCAGCTACAGTCTGTAAAGTGCATTCAGGGAAGAGCAAGAAAGTCTCCAACGCCCCGCGTCTTGTGGGGAAGGAACAGCACATTCTCTCCTCAGTGAAGACGTCCTTTCTTGCAGACTGCCAGGCTGGGACTCCTCTTCCGTCTCAGACCACCGAGTTTGGCATAGCGTTGAAATGACCCCTTCCCTCAACGCCGTAGGCATCTCTTCAAGAACATAAACCCTGTGTGCCCATTCGTTATACCTCACCGCCCTAAGAAACACCGAAGAGCTGTGGCTGGATGGTAGGAAACAGTGGCCGTAGTGTCCTTCGATCAATATCCCGTTCCAAAGGCCCCCCCGTGAAAATCTCTTGCTTTCGAGGGCCTAGGGCATTCCAAGGGCTGCCAAACACAGCTCAAGGAGGCGAAATAAGAGAAGCAGAACTTGCTCCTGAGAAACTCGTACATACACTGAACCCAAAGCGTGCCTCTTCGTGGAGACCGAAGGCCTCCCCAGCTCAGATTCTGGGCCCTGGAACACAGTGCTAACCGCTGCCTTCAAGGAGAGGTAGGCAAGGAATGTTTTCACGTCTCGCCTGCCTCTCAGGGCCTGTTCAGCTTGAGTGGAAAATATCCACAGCCTGCCCGAACGTCCTGCCGAGCAGCGAGTTGTACTGGAGTGTAGCAAACGCTTCCAAGTTGTCTGAGGGGAAAGAGGCCATTGCTGTGGTGTGAACGGCCTTCTCTGCCACTCTTTCGGAGCACAGTGCTCTCTGGGCAGGCAGGCTAGTTCCTAGAGCAGAAGCATTTGAACAGACGTCTGCCCTGGTATACTTCCTACATCCGCACATCGAGTGCATCTTTCCTACGCTCCAGGCACCCACACGGTGCACAGAACTCCTCCTGATGGCGAGACAGAAGACGCAACATTTCTTCTAGGGGGCTCGTGAGGGGCGAGGCCTCTTGAGGAGTTGGACCCTCGAATGCCGCTGAAACCACTGAGGTTGATTGCCACGTTATGTTAGCGACACACTGAGAGCATTTCAGGTTCATGGAACCCCGTGCAGTGCGCCACGAGAGAAGAAAACGCAGATGCTGCCTTGACAGGGTTAGATTGAATTGCCTCTGTCCCCCCTCCGGAAACTAACTTTCCCAGAGCCAGCACAGCTTCACGTCCCGAGCAACGTTTTCTGCTGTGTGCCAGGATACATGAAAGGAAACCTGGGGACGCTGGGAGACTCTGAGCTGTACGCGGCTTGCCAAAGCTTCTAGACCCTTCAGGGGTCAGTGTGGCCCTTCTGGAGAGTGACACAGCATGTTTCCTAATGGAAACCTAGTGTTACATTTCGGGGACTTTCTGCACAACCTTCCTCAGCCGCCTAGCTGGATGTCCTTGCCCAGAAGCGGCAGTTGCCAAGGAGTTCTTTCCCAGGAGCTCGTGAGACAGCATACCATGCAGAACCGCAGAGAAGGAGACCAGCCTTTCTCCGGGTTCTCAGAGGTTCGCTTTTCTGCCTTTGAGCCTCTGAACTCAGAGATCCAGTCAGCTCCCAATGATACTTTAGAACTGTAGTATTGAAGGTCTCTCTGCCATCAGCCCCCTGCTCAGCTCCCGTCTCCTAGGTGCATTCAGTGAAGTAGCATCCACTCTGCAGCCTCCCGCACCATGTTGTTTAGGAACGGCACATTTCCTCTTCGTAAAGAAATCTTTTCTTGCAGCCTGCCTGGCCCGAGCTCCTATTCCTTTTCCGAAGGCCGAGTTCGGCATAGCCCTGCAATGACCCCTTCCCTCAAGGCCGGACACATCTCTGAAAGACTATACTCCATGGGTCCCCATTCATTACATCTTACCTCCCATGAAACACAAAGGAGTTGTAGCGTGATGGGAGGAAACAACGGCCTCCTTCTCCTTCTCGGAATACCCCGTTGCCCAAGGTTACGGGCCTTGTCCAGAAGCAACAGTTGCCCAGGATTTCTTTGCTTTGAGCTCGTGAGACAGCATATCATGTAGGACCGCCGAGAAGGAGACCTGCCTCTCTCTGGTTTGGAAGAGGTTAGCTTTTCTACTCAGCCTTGGAGCACAAAGACCCAGCCAATTCCCAAGGACAGTTTCGAAGGTTACTGGTGCAGGTCTCTCTGCGCTTAGCCCACCGTTCAGCTACAGTCTGTAAAGTGCATTCAGGGAAGAGCAAGAAAGTCTCCAACGCCCCGCGTCTTGTGGGGAAGGAACAGCACATTCTCTCCTCAGTGAAGACGTCCTTTCTTGCAGACTGCCAGGCTGGGACTCCTCTTCCGTCTCAGACCACCGAGTTTGGCATAGCGTTGAAATGACCCCTTCCCTCAACGCCGTACGCATCTCTTCAAGAACATAAACCCTGTGTGCCCATTCGTTATACCTCACCGCCCTAAGAAACACCGAAGAGCTGTGGCTGGATGGTAGGAAACAGTGGCCGTAGTGTCCTTCGATCAATATCCCGTTCCAAAGGCCCCCCCGTGAAAATCTCTTGCTTTCGAGGGCCTAGGGCATTCCAAGGGCTGCCAAACACAGCTCAAGGAGGCGAAATAAGAGAAGCAGAACTTGCTCCTGAGAAACTCGTACATACACTGAACCCAAAGCGTGCCTCTTCGTGGAGACCGAAGGCCTCCCCAGCTCAGATTCTGGGCCCTGGAACACAGTGCTAACCGCTGCCTTCAAGGAGAGGTAGGCAAGGAATGTTTTCACGTCTCGCCTGCCTCTCAGGGCCTGTTCAGCTTGAGTGGAAAATATCCACAGCCTGCCCGAACGTCCTGCCGAGCAGCGAGTTGTACTGGAGTGTAGCAAACGCTTCCAAGTTGTCTGAGGGGAAAGAGGCCATTGCTGTGGTGTGAACGGCCTTCTCTGCCACTCTTTCGGAGCACAGTGCTCTCTGGGCAGGCAGGCTAGTTCCTAGAGCAGAAGCATTTGAACAGACGTCTGCCCTGGTATACTTCCTACATCCGCACATCGAGTGCATCTTTCCTACGCTCCAGGCACCCACACGGTGCACAGAACTCCTCCTGATGGCGAGACAGAAGACGCAACATTTCTTCTAGGGGGCTCGTGAGGGGCGAGGCCTCTTGAGGAGTTGGACCCTCGAATGCCGCTGAAACCACTGAGGTTGATTGCCACGTTATGTTAGCGACACACTGAGAGCATTTCAGGTTCATGGAACCCCGTGCAGTGCGCCACGAGAGAAGAAAACGCAGATGCTGCCTTGACAGGGTTAGATTGAATTGCCTCTGTCCCCCCTCCGGAAACTAACTTTCCCAGAGCCAGCACAGCTTCACGTCCCGAGCAACGTTTTCTGCTGTGTGCCAGGATACATGAAAGGAAACCTGGGGACGCTGGGAGACTCTGAGCTGTACGCGGCTTGCCAAAGCTTCTAGACCCTTCAGGGGTCAGTGTGGCCCTTCTGGAGAGTGACACAGCATGTTTCCTAATGGAAACCTAGTGTTACATTTCGGGGACTTTCTGCACAACCTTCCTCAGCCGCCTAGCTGGATGTCCTTGCCCAGAAGCGGCAGTTGCCAAGGAGTTCTTTCCCAGGAGCTCGTGAGACAGCATACCATGCAGAACCGCAGAGAAGGAGACCAGCCTTTCTCCGGGTTCTCAGAGGTTCGCTTTTCTGCCTTTGAGCCTCTGAAGTCAGAGATCCAGTCAGCTCCCAATGATACTTTAGAACTGTAGTATTGAAGGTCTCTCTGCCATCAGCCCCCTGCTCAGCTCCCGTCTCCTAGGTGCATTCAGTGAAGTAGCATCCACTCTGCAGCCTCCCGCACCATGTTGTTTAGGAACGGCACATTTCCTCTTCGTAAAGAAATCTTTTCTTGCAGCCTGCCTGGCCCGAGCTCCTATTCCTTTTCCGAAGGCCGAGTTCGGCATAGCCCTGCAATGACCCCTTCCCTCAAGGCCGGACACATCTCTGAAAGACTATACTCCATGGGTCCCCATTCATTACATCTTACCTCCCATGAAACACAAAGGAGTTGTAGCGTGATGGGAGGAAACAACGGCCTCCTTCTCCTTCTCGGAATACCCCGTTGCCCAAGGTTACGGGCCTTGTCCAGAAGCAACAGTTGCCCAGGATTTCTTTGCTTTGAGCTCGTGAGACAGCATATCATGTAGGACCGCCGAGAAGGAGACCTGCCTCTCTCTGGTTTGGAAGAGGTTAGCTTTTCTACTCAGCCTTGGAGCACAAAGACCCAGCCAATTCCCAAGGACAGTTTCGAAGGTTACTGGTGCAGGTCTCTCTGCGCTTAGCCCACCGTTCAGCTACAGTCTGTAAAGTGCATTCAGGGAAGAGCAAGAAAGTCTCCAACGCCCCGCGTCTTGTGGGGAAGGAACAGCACATTCTCTCCTCAGTGAAGACGTCCTTTCTTGCAGACTGCCAGGCTGGGACTCCTCTTCCGTCTCAGACCACCGAGTTTGGCATAGCGTTGAAATGACCCCTTCCCTCAACGCCGTAGGCATCTCTTCAAGAACATAAACCCTGTGTGCCCATTCGTTATACCTCACCGCCCTAAGAAACACCGAAGAGCTGTGGCTGGATGGTAGGAAACAGTGGCCGTAGTGTCCTTCGATCAATATCCCGTTCCAAAGGCCCCCCCGTGAAAATCTCTTGCTTTCGAGGGCCTAGGGCATTCCAAGGGCTGCCAAACACAGCTCAAGGAGGCGAAATAAGAGAAGCAGAACTTGCTCCTGAGAAACTCGTACATACACTGAACCCAAAGCGTGCCTCTTCGTGGAGACCGAAGGCCTCCCCAGCTCAGATTCTGGGCCCTGGAACACAGTGCTAACCGCTGCCTTCAAGGAGAGGTAGGCAAGGAATGTTTTCACGTCTCGCCTGCCTCTCAGGGCCTGTTCAGCTTGAGTGGAAAATATCCACAGCCTGCCCGAACGTCCTGCCGAGCAGCGAGTTGTACTGGAGTGTAGCAAACGCTTCCAAGTTGTCTGAGGGGAAAGAGGCCATTGCTGTGGTGTGAACGGCCTTCTCTGCCACTCTTTCGGAGCACAGTGCTCTCTGGGCAGGCAGGCTAGTTCCTAGAGCAGAAGCATTTGAACAGACGTCTGCCCTGGTATACTTCCTACATCCGCACATCGAGTGCATCTTTCCTACGCTCCAGGCACCCACACGGTGCACAGAACTCCTCCTGATGGCGAGACAGAAGACGCAACATTTCTTCTAGGGGGCTCGTGAGGGGCGAGGCCTCTTGAGGAGTTGGACCCTCGAATGCCGCTGAAACCACTGAGGTTGATTGCCACGTTATGTTAGCGACACACTGAGAGCATTTCAGGTTCATGGAACCCCGTGCAGTGCGCCACGAGAGAAGAAAACGCAGATGCTGCCTTGACAGGGTTAGATTGAATTGCCTCTGTCCCCCCTCCGGAAACTAACTTTCCCAGAGCCAGCACAGCTTCACGTCCCGAGCAACGTTTTCTGCTGTGTGCCAGGATACATGAAAGGAAACCTGGGGACGCTGGGAGACTCTGAGCTGTACGCGGCTTGCCAAAGCTTCTAGACCCTTCAGGGGTCAGTGTGGCCCTTCTGGAGAGTGACACAGCATGTTTCCTAATGGAAACCTAGTGTTACATTTCGGGGACTTTCTGCACAACCTTCCTCAGCCGCCTAGCTGGATGTCCTTGCCCAGAAGCGGCAGTTGCCAAGGAGTTCTTTCCCAGGAGCTCGTGAGACAGCATACCATGCAGAACCGCAGAGAAGGAGACCAGCCTTTCTCCGGGTTCTCAGAGGTTCGCTTTTCTGCCTTTGAGCCTCTGAACTCAGAGATCCAGTCAGCTCCCAATGATACTTTAGAACTGTAGTATTGAAGGTCTCTCTGCCATCAGCCCCCTGCTCAGCTCCCGTCTCCTAGGTGCATTCAGTGAAGTAGCATCCACTCTGCAGCCTCCCGCACCATGTTGTTTAGGAACGGCACATTTCCTCTTCGTAAAGAAATCTTTTCTTGCAGCCTGCCTGGCCCGAGCTCCTATTCCTTTTCCGAAGGCCGAGTTCGCATAGCCCTGCAATGACCCCTTCCCTCAAGGCCGGACACATCTCTGAAAGACTATACTCCATGGGTCCCCATTCATTACATCTTACCTCCCATGAAACACAAAGGAGTTGTAGCGTGATGGGAGGAAACAACGGCCTCCTTCTCCTTCTCGGAATACCCCGTTGCCCAAGGTTACGGGCCTTGTCCAGAAGCAACAGTTGCCCAGGATTTCTTTGCTTTGAGCTCGTGAGACAGCATATCATGTAGGACCGCCGAGAGGAGACCTGCCTCTCTCTGGTTTGGAAGAGGTTAGCTTTTCTACTCAGCCTTGGAGCACAAAGACCCAGCCAATTCCCAAGGACAGTTTCGAAGGTTACTGGTGCAGGTCTCTCTGCGCTTAGCCCACCGTTCAGCTACAGTCTGTAAAGTGCATTCAGGGAAGAGCAAGAAAGTCTCCAACGCCCCGCGTCTTGTGGGGAAGGAACAGCACATTCTCTCCTCAGTGAAGACGTCCTTTCTTGCAGACTGCCAGGCTGGGACTCCTCTTCCGTCTCAGACCACCGAGTTTGGCATAGCGTTGAAATGACCCCTTCCCTCAACGCCGTACGCATCTCTTCAAGAACATAAACCCTGTGTGCCCATTCGTTATACCTCACCGCCCTAAGAAACACCGAAGAGCTGTGGCTGGATGGTAGGAAACAGTGGCCGTAGTGTCCTTCGATCAATATCCCGTTCCAAAGGCCCCCCCGTGAAAATCTCTTGCTTTCGAGGGCCTAGGGCATTCCAAGGGCTGCCAAACACAGCTCAAGGAGGCGAAATAAGAGAAGCAGAACTTGCTCCTGAGAAACTCGTACATACACTGAACCCAAAGCGTGCCTCTTCGTGGAGACCGAAGGCCTCCCCAGCTCAGATTCTGGGCCCTGGAACACAGTGCTAACCGCTGCCTTCAAGGAGAGGTAGGCAAGGAATGTTTTCACGTCTCGCCTGCCTCTCAGGGCCTGTTCAGCTTGAGTGGAAAATATCCACAGCCTGCCCGAACGTCCTGCCGAGCAGCGAGTTGTACTGGAGTGTAGCAAACGCTTCCAAGTTGTCTGAGGGGAAAGAGGCCATTGCTGTGGTGTGAACGGCCTTCTCTGCCACTCTTTCGGAGCACAGTGCTCTCTGGGCAGGCAGGCTAGTTCCTAGAGCAGAAGCATTTGAACAGACGTCTGCCCTGGTATACTTCCTACATCCGCACATCGAGTGCATCTTTCCTACGCTCCAGGCACCCACACGGTGCACAGAACTCCTCCTGATGGCGAGACAGAAGACGCAACATTTCTTCTAGGGGGCTCGTGAGGGGCGAGGCCTCTTGAGGAGTTGGACCCTCGAATGCCGCTGAAACCACTGAGGTTGATTGCCACGTTATGTTAGCGACACACTGAGAGCATTTCAGGTTCATGGAACCCCGTGCAGTGCGCCACGAGAGAAGAAAACGCAGATGCTGCCTTGACAGGGTTAGATTGAATTGCCTCTGTCCCCCCTCCGGAAACTAACTTTCCCAGAGCCAGCACAGCTTCACGTCCCGAGCAACGTTTTCTGCTGTGTGCCAGGATACATGAAAGGAAACCTGGGGACGCTGGGAGACTCTGAGCTGTACGCGGCTTGCCAAAGCTTCTAGACCCTTCAGGGGTCAGTGTGGCCCTTCTGGAGAGTGACACAGCATGTTTCCTAATGGAAACCTAGTGTTACATTTCGGGGACTTTCTGCACAACCTTCCTCAGCCGCCTAGCTGGATGTCCTTGCCCAGAAGCGGCAGTTGCCAAGGAGTTCTTTCCCAGGAGCTCGTGAGACAGCATACCATGCAGAACCGCAGAGAAGGAGACCAGCCTTTCTCCGGGTTCTCAGAGGTTCGCTTTTCTGCCTTTGAGCCTCTGAAGTCAGAGATCCAGTCAGCTCCCAATGATACTTTAGAACTGTAGTATTGAAGGTCTCTCTGCCATCAGCCCCCTGCTCAGCTCCCGTCTCCTAGGTGCATTCAGTGAAGTAGCATCCACTCTGCAGCCTCCCGCACCATGTTGTTTAGGAACGGCACATTTCCTCTTCGTAAAGAAATCTTTTCTTGCAGCCTGCCTGGCCCGAGCTCCTATTCCTTTTCCGAAGGCCGAGTTCGGCATAGCCCTGCAATGACCCCTTCCCTCAAGGCCGGACACATCTCTGAAAGACTATACTCCATGGGTCCCCATTCATTACATCTTACCTCCCATGAAACACAAAGGAGTTGTAGCGTGATGGGAGGAAACAACGGCCTCCTTCTCCTTCTCGGAATACCCCGTTGCCCAAGGTTACGGGCCTTGTCCAGAAGCAACAGTTGCCCAGGATTTCTTTGCTTTGAGCTCGTGAGACAGCATATCATGTAGGACCGCCGAGAAGGAGACCTGCCTCTCTCTGGTTTGGAAGAGGTTAGCTTTTCTACTCAGCCTTGGAGCACAAAGACCCAGCCAATTCCCAAGGACAGTTTCGAAGGTTACTGGTGCAGGTCTCTCTGCGCTTAGCCCACCGTTCAGCTACAGTCTGTAAAGTGCATTCAGGGAAGAGCAAGAAAGTCTCCAACGCCCCGCGTCTTGTGGGGAAGGAACAGCACATTCTCTCCTCAGTGAAGACGTCCTTTCTTGCAGACTGCCAGGCTGGGACTCCTCTTCCGTCTCAGACCACCGAGTTTGGCATAGCGTTGAAATGACCCCTTCCCTCAACGCCGTAGGCATCTCTTCAAGAACATAAACCCTGTGTGCCCATTCGTTATACCTCACCGCCCTAAGAAACACCGAAGAGCTGTGGCTGGATGGTAGGAAACAGTGGCCGTAGTGTCCTTCGATCAATATCCCGTTCCAAAGGCCCCCCCGTGAAAATCTCTTGCTTTCGAGGGCCTAGGGCATTCCAAGGGCTGCCAAACACAGCTAAAGGAGGCGAAATAAGAGAAGCAGAACTTGCTCCTGAGAAACTCGTACATACACTGAACCCAAAGCGTGCCTCTTCGTGGAGACCGAAGGCCTCCCCAGCTCAGATTCTGGGCCCTGGAACACAGTGCTAACCGCTGCCTTCAAGGAGAGGTAGGCAAGGAATGTTTTCACGTCTCGCCTGCCTCTCAGGGCCTGTTCAGCTTGAGTGGAAAATATCCACAGCCTGCCCGAACGTCCTGCCGAGCAGCGAGTTGTACTGGAGTGTAGCAAACGCTTCCAAGTTGTCTGAGGGGAAAGAGGCCATTGCTGTGGTGTGAACGGCCTTCTCTGCCACTCTTTCGGAGCACAGTGCTCTCTGGGCAGGCAGGCTAGTTCCTAGAGCAGAAGCATTTGAACAGACGTCTGCCCTGGTATACTTCCTACATCCGCACATCGAGTGCATCTTTCCTACGCTCCAGGCACCCACACGGTGCACAGAACTCCTCCTGATGGCGAGACAGAAGACGCAACATTTCTTCTAGGGGGCTCGTGAGGGGCGAGGCCTCTTGAGGAGTTGGACCCTCGAATGCCGCTGAAACCACTGAGGTTGATTGCCACGTTATGTTAGCGACACACTGAGAGCATTTCAGGTTCATGGAACCCCGTGCAGTGCGCCACGAGAGAAGAAAACGCAGATGCTGCCTTGACAGGGTTAGATTGAATTGCCTCTGTCCCCCCTCCGGAAACTAACTTTCCCAGAGCCAGCACAGCTTCACGTCCCGAGCAACGTTTTCTGCTGTGTGCCAGGATACATGAAAGGAAACCTGGGGACGCTGGGAGACTCTGAGCTGTACGCGGCTTGCCAAAGCTTCTAGACCCTTCAGGGGTCAGTGTGGCCCTTCTGGAGAGTGACACAGCATGTTTCCTAATGGAAACCTAGTGTTACATTTCGGGGACTTTCTGCACAACCTTCCTCAGCCGCCTAGCTGGATGTCCTTGCCCAGAAGCGGCAGTTGCCAAGGAGTTCTTTCCCAGGAGCTCGTGAGACAGCATACCATGCAGAACCGCAGAGAAGGAGACCAGCCTTTCTCCGGGTTCTCAGAGGTTCGCTTTTCTGCCTTTGAGCCTCTGAAGTCAGAGATCCAGTCAGCTCCCAATGATACTTTAGAACTGTAGTATTGAAGGTCTCTCTGCCATCAGCCCCTGCTCAGCTCCCGTCTCCTAGGTGCATTCAGTGAAGTAGCATCCACTCTGCAGCCTCCCGCACCATGTTGTTTAGGAACGGCACATTTCCTCTTCGTAAAGAAATCTTTTCTTGCAGCCTGCCTGGCCCGAGCTCCTATTCCTTTTCCGAAGGCCGAGTTCGGCATAGCCCTGCAATGACCCCTTCCCTCAAGGCCGGACACATCTCTGAAAGACTATACTCCATGGGTCCCCATTCATTACATCTTACCTCCCATGAAACACAAAGGAGTTGTAGCGTGATGGGAGGAAACAACGGCCTCCTTCTCCTTCTCGGAATACCCCGTTGCCCAAGGTTACGGGCCTTGTCCAGAAGCAACAGTTGCCCAGGATTTCTTTGCTTTGAGCTCGTGAGACAGCATATCATGTAGGACCGCCGAGAAGGAGACCTGCCTCTCTCTGGTTTGGAAGAGGTTAGCTTTTCTACTCAGCCTTGGAGCACAAAGACCCAGCCAATTCCCAAGGACAGTTTCGAAGGTTACTGGTGCAGGTCTCTCTGCGCTTAGCCCACCGTTCAGCTACAGTCTGTAAAGTGCATTCAGGGAAGAGCAAGAAAGTCTCCAACGCCCCGCGTCTTGTGGGGA